>NC_056730.1:642949557-643172057 GCF_019279795.1 Protopterus annectens
CGTGTTGGGTTGAGGAGAGAAGGTTGTTGGTGAGGAGATAGGAGAAGAACTGGTGATGAATACATATTTCTAGGATCTTAGAGAGGGGTGACAGAATTGCAATTGGTTGATAGTTGAAAAGGTCTAGGGAGGGGATATATATATATATATATATATATATATATATATATATATATATATATATATACAATATGCATATTTTTAACAAATATTTACATATTTACAATAATTACAGACATTATTTCTCCATCTTATTTCATTTCTACATACTTAACTTCACATAATATCACTTTTCATCCCCCACCCCTTTAACCATAACTACAACCTAGTATTCATTTTAATATTTCTGCAGAATCCCACCTTTTATTATACAGAATTTCATTATGCCTTGTTTCCACATGAAACAAACACCTGCAAAAATCTTCCTAGTCAAATCTTCAACCATTACTTTATCTTCACATTTACACTCCCTACATAAAGTCATATGTATATCTAAATGTTTCTCCTCTATCATTCTACATATTTTTAAACAAGAAACATTTTTATTAAATTATCACTTATGACACAGGCAATCCTACATTTATATAAATGAAAACAAACTATACTGACATAATCTTAGTTGCAAGCATTTTACACCATAAACCATATTCACATAATATTAGTTGCAAATATTATATGTCACTTCTACTCAATCATTGTCATAGCTCATTCAAATCCTGCCTTCTTTTAAACCTCACTCCTCCTCTATATGTATTGTTCACACAGTTCCATTTTTTCCTATGTAATTTGCTCCTACCTTTTTCTAAATCTCCCATTTCCAGTTGTTTTATGTCTGTTACTATACTCACTACTATTCTAGTACAGATGGTAAGACTTTGATTTCCATTTTCTAGTAATTGTTTTTTTGGCTGTCACCATAATTAGACTCAGCACGGCCTTACTATGTCTAGGCAATTCCGATTCTGTATCACAGCTCAGAAAAATCATTTCCCTAGTTACACCAATTTGCTCACTCAGTATCTCTGATAGAGATGTCTCCAGAGAATATTTAAAGTATGCCAACTCATACTCCCAGAAAATATTTTCCAAATTACCTCTTTCTTCCTCATTACACCTCCACATTTGTTGTCTACCTTAGGAAAAATTCTGTGGAGTCTACTTGGGGTATAAAAATGTCTATGCAAACATTTCCAAGCAAAACTCCTAAATCTTCTAGATTTTGTTGCATACTTGGGAGACAAACATATATCTCCCATTGTTTCTTTGTGAACTGCTTATCCAATTTGTCTTCCAATCCTTTCTAACCCCCTCTGATTGATTCTTATAGTTATCAAGCAATATTTATATGCTCTACTAATTATTTGTTTTGTAATAGCAGCTTCTATTCTAGATTCTACTAAAAACTCTACCAGTGCTGGTCTTTCCTTTAGGATCCCCTATTTCTTTCTCTTTGTCTATACTTTGATATTAATCCTTGATAGGGGAGGCAATCTATAATCTGCACTCCAAATAAATTCTTGGCATATTCCCATTCTATTACCTTTCCCTCTCTAGTTATTTGCCCCAATACCTTGTTTCCTTAGCCAGTTATCTCAAACACATTCCAGTCCCCACTTGCCTACTGTCTGTATCCCTAACTGCAATCATCCTTATTGGAAGACTCTCTGTTCTTCATTCTTGTATTGGCTTAGTTTTTAGAATACTTTTTGCTACTTTATGAATATAATATTATGTAAGATTATTGTTACTCTCCTTAAAGGTCTGCATCCAAAATCTCAAGCTCCCTTTGTTTATTGAGCTTCCTCTCTGTTTCATCATCACTTTCCACTTTGAATTACAGGTTCTGCTTTTGCTATGTATAGGAGCCCTACCTGTGTAGATCTGAAATACACCTTCAAATCAGGTAATCCCAATCTGCCCTGTTCTACTGGAAGAATGAACTTATCCTACTTGACTCATACCGTTTTCCCCTCCAAGATAAAATCCTTCAGCTTGTTATTAACTGCTATGCACAGCTTTTCCTCTGGTTAATAAAATGATGCCTGACCTATGTATAAGATTAAAGGTACTAAAACAATTTAACTGCTTGTATCTTACTATTCATATCCATAAAACAGAACTTCCAGTTTCTCAGTTTTTGTATTATCTTTTGTTTGGTATCTTCCCACTATCCTTGGCTGCCGCACTGGACTGATTTTTAATCCATGCTCCTAAATACTTAATTGTATCATGCCCCCATAAATACTGATATTTCTGAACCAGTTCAAGTGTGGGTACATAATTTATCATTATTGCCTTTATTTGAGCTTCATTAATTTTGTATCCAAAAAGATCTGAAACTGTCTCAAAATGTTCCACAGCAATGTAATGTCTTTTTCTGGTTTTATCAGGTGTAAAATAATATAATTTGCAAATACAGCAAGGTTTTCTTGTCTACCATACCAATTATATCCTTGAATTGGGAGGTTGGTGTAATGGTTAAGGTGCTTACCTTAGAAACACAAGTTGCAGGGTTTGATTCTCATATGGGGTAATTGGCTAGGCTTAAAATGACCCCAGAGGACAGTTAGCCTAGTAGTAATCTATGAATCTATTTTCGAGTCCCTTATTTTCTTTGCCAATGGTTCTAAATATGATAAAAATAACAAAGGGGAAACATGACACCCCTGACTGGTTCCGCTACTAAAGCAGAAATGGGAAAGAGGACATCCCTGCCTGGTTCCTCTACTCAAGTAGAAATTATCAGAGAGAAACCCACTCACTTTAATTTTTGCCTCCGATCCTTCATATATACTACTATTCAACCATATAAATTTATCAGGGAGTCCAAATGCTTTCTTTGGCCTGCTCATAAAGTCCCAGCTTACTCCGTCAAATGCTTTCCCTGCATCAAGACCCATAGCAACAGTGGTATTTTTTTATACTCTACTTCCCTCTGGATCACCGATGTTCTGTTAGTGTTGTTGAATCTTTGTCTCCCTCCACAAAACCACACTGATTGATATCTATCAATTTTGGTGCAATTTTTTCCATTCTTTTAGCCACTATAGACATAAACACTTTATAATCATAGTTTGGTATTGCAATGGGCCTGTATGAAGCTGTATCTGATGGATCTTTACCCTCTTTAGATATTACAGATACCGCCTTTTTCTTCCAGAGTGTTGGCACTTCTCCTCTTAAAACATTGTTATAACCTTCTAGATCTTTATCCGTTTTTCCCTCCTAGCTTCCAAACTTCTACAGGAATACCCTCTATTCCTGAGGACTTTCTTGTAGGTTGGTTATGCATCACCATTTTTATCTCATCTCCTCCTCCTATCCTAACTGTTAGTAATTGAGACTTGTCTACCTCTACACTTGGCATATTTAGTTATTAAATGAACATTTACATTTGTACCTTTTCTTGATTTCCACATTTCTCCAGGTACAGAATTGCTGCTAAGCATACATTTATTTGCTATAAAAAAGCCTTATAATCTCCACTATTCTTTTTCATTTACTTGCTTTCTCTTAAAACTTGTTGTTAGACTAAGCTAAGGACCTTATTCCAGTCATTCCCCTATGCAAGAGAAAAAGCACACTCATTTTTCTTTTTCCATGCACTTTTAACCAGACCTTTGTTTTTTTTTTACATTGCAGTGCCTACATTTACTTAAAACTGAATAAAGAGAAAGAGAGAAGGGAGAAAAAAAACAGGAGCACCTGTTTACATTAGTATCCCCATTACACTTAAAAATAACAGAGAAAACTATACTTTATAGCATGCAAAGAAAATTGTGCACTATAAAAACAGTTCCATTAAGAAAAAAATGGTTTTACTTACAGTTTACTTTCTCCCTCCACTTCCCCTTCCTAAGTACTTTTCCGAACGTTAATGACATGATGTAGGGCATATGCTTTAGAGTCCCCTACACATTTAACAAAGTCCAAAACAGTCCAGTATTTCCAGATTTTCTTGTTCTGTCATGTTTCACAAATATAATTATTGTTTTGTAATCCTACATTTGTCAATCTCCAAATTACTGGTTTTATTTCTGTTTTTCTCCATCTCCCAAACCCTGTCTCTGCTTCATTTTCAAAGTACTCTCAATTCTTCAAATCGATTCTTGTGCCTTTTTCCTTCTGTCAAGCATTTTCCATTGAAACACTGGAAAAGGTTTCACTGGCACATTCTCTATGTGGTCTTTATTACCAGAAGAACAAGAAGCAGAATCTCTCTGTTTCATACCTCACTTTTTGTTAAAAAAGCTGCTGTCTCCAACTTTTAGTACTTTGCCTTTCTGCCCCTTTGTCAGAATCAACTCCTTCTGCTGGTAGGATTGCATCTTTACTAATAAAGGTCTAGGTTGCTTTCTCATAGCCAGGTTTGGAGCATAAACACAAACTGCTCTTTCAATTAACAACTACTGCTGTGTAATACAAGTCCATTTGCTTATTTGCACTTTCATAAAATTAATATAGTCTGTTCCTTCCAGCTTCTCTGAAACAGGAGAAAATCTCAGATTTTCCCTATGTGCTCTGCCCTCTAATTCTATTATTTTTTGAAATATCTCTTCTTTTGAAGTCTCATATTCAGCCAGCCTTTTCTTCATTTTCAACCTCTGATTTGGGCAATTTTATCACCTCATCTGAATATCTGTTTAAAGCTTCTTCCATTTTTTTCTAGCCTTTTGCTGTTTGAGTTGATATACTCCATCAGTGTTTTGTTTATTTTAATCAGGTCTGTGTGCAGTTGTTTTATACTTTCCTCTAGGTTACTGGAAGTCATGTCTGGAGCTTGCACTGCTTTTTGCTGAACAGCTGCAGTACCTTTCCAAGTCAGTGATTTTTCCTCACCTTCTATAGTCGATTTTCCTTCAGGTCATCTATATTTCTTTCTTCCTGGCATCCAGGCAGTTCAGTTACTAGCCCGTTATTGAAATTTACCCAGAAATGTAAATCCACTGGCTTTCTCTGCTAAGTTTCTGTTTTCAAATTGTGAGAGCTAGAATGAAGCTGTTATTCAATGTGCAGCTGTCTTGGAAGTCCCTGTATTCAAACATTTTTTTTGATCTTCCATACTATACACATTTCTGCCACTGTCACCTTAAAACTGCAATGATGACATTTTCTTTTCTGCTGCTAATTATATCTCATCCTTAACTAGCCACTCATTTAAGAAAAGTCTCTGCTAAAAATCCTGACACTCCCAAATACCACCAATCCTTCGCTTGCTATCCTCAACTGTCTCCATAATCCTGTCTGATCCCTCCCAAAGATCTATCAGCTATAATTTTTCCATTACCTCATTATACAAGGCTTTCCTTTCATAGCATACTTCTACTTAGCCTTTCACTCTAACATATTATAACATTCCCTCATATCATCTTCACCATTTGCAACATTTTCTTACTACCTCCTGTTACTCATCAAAATAACCGATCTTGTGCCTAATAAATATTCTATCACACTATCTCCATCATAATGCATAATCCTCATAATCCAAAATAAATGTAAAAGCAAACAGAAAAGCAAGTAGATCATTAATCCAAATCCTCCAATTTTATTTCACGTTATATAACACTTTGTCTTTACAGGATCAAATCTGGATCCCCATATTATTCTGAATACTAATTCCAGTTGCCCCTTTTCCATCTTAGCTAGAAACATAAATACTCCATCAGTGTAACCAAACTTTCCTAAAACAGTAAACTGTATTAAATATGGTTTCTTTTGAAAATATTAAATGAAAAGACATCCATGCCTGCCCTACTCCCTGAACTTCATTCAACAAATATTTCCACTGCTCTTCATCTACATCTATCCTACAAAAACTAATTCCTAAAATGTATGTATTTATTCATTTATTTATTTATTTATTTATTTATTTTCATTTATTTACTGGGAAAGTCCAAATGGGCCTGAACTAGCCTGTTTCCTGTGGAGGACCACGGATAAACACTCCACATAGTACAATGCTCTAACAGTATAGTAATACAATATTAGTTTAAAATACATAATGTAGAATAACAAGGATAAAAAATACAACATTACTTGAATGTAGGTAGTACAATAGGAAACATTTAAAACACAAAATCAAGGCACTTGTATTTCCTTCATTCTATTTATGCCTAAAATGACTAAATCACCTACATAACTTATCATAGGTAATATTACCTCCCCATTAATCCAAATTCTTTCCTCACACAGATGTTCACATAAAATCCCCAAAACAGTATTTTTCATTTTCCAAATAAAAGAATTCTCCAGTTCCCATAGGCCAACTCTGTCTGATACCTCTCCCTATCCTAATCTTTTCTCCTACCCAGTCATTTACCAGTACTCCAATCCATATATTTTTCATTTACCCCTTGAAAAATATGAATAAGTAGAATTCTATATTTTCTTTACATATTCTGGGAATGAAATTTATGTTTATTTTATTTTGTTTTATTTATTTTGAATTTGTTAACTAGGTTAGAGCATTGATCCCACTTGACCTATTTCAGTCTGAGCATATATACATACATTATCATATAGCTTAAGAATATCACACACCATCAGTTTTCACTCTGCATCTCCACTGTAACTCCTTCTATCACCTCCATAATTAAAATAAGTATTTATTTTATACTTCTATTTTTAATTTCATACATCACATACTGCATAACTTCATACAAAATCTTCTCAAACCTTTTTTGAAACAACTTCATAATAATCATGTAATCAATGTTACATATACCTCTCAGCTGTCCAGATTTGTAAAGAATGGCCAGATTTTTGCATCATAATTCTGGTCTGTTCCTCATAAAAGTTGCAGTTTTCAGGAAAAACACTAAAGAATGAAGTAACTAAATAATTTCATACAGATAAGTTTCAGACTTCATATATTTCAGAAAGTGCATGCTAATACAAATCCCATTATTCTAGCAACTTTCTAAGTTTATTAGAGCAATATTTAAGAATTATCTCTATTTTGGGGCCTTTGTCCCTCATTATTTTAGGCTTTGTCCAGATTTCTTATGCTAAACAAGTTAAGAGGTATGACATTACATAATGTCATTAGCGTTCAGGTATTCATTTCCCTTTTATCATGCTTCTTCTATAAAAAATATTACATCTGTATAAATTTCCTCTTGCAGCAAACATTTAACTAACCCTTCATTAATTACACTCAAAAACATAACTTCTCTTCCTTTCCCATTTTATATACATAATCTATACTATCTTACCCAGGTACACTCTGTCTTTTTCCATTTGCATTATTCAGCTCTGTATGACTCACTTCTGCCAGCATCATCCACTGTGTCACATCACTAATCTCCTTCACTACCCACCTCACCTTTCGCATTTTATCTGCACCTGTACACATCCTATGCTTTACATACTCTGGCACCTCCCTCCTAATTTCATCTTGTGATCTAAGCATTCTTCCTATCTCATTATCTTTGACAGCTTTCTTCCACTGGACGTAATACATTTTCTTAAAAAGACAAAGCCTATGTTTTTTCCTTTAGTTAAAGACTTCTGCCTCTTTAGAAAATCTATAATTTATCATTATTTCATAAACACTCCTGTCTTTCATTAAACCATCAGCAATTCTTTTTTCACATTCAGTTCATAATCATTAAATTCCTTGTTTTACCCAGCTCACATAACTAGTTAATCTTTTAATCATACCTCTGGAATGTTACTCTCATCACCAGACACTAAACATTCCTCATACCTTCTGAATATAATTCATCTCATTACTAAACACTAAACATTCCTCATACCTCCTGAATATAATTCATCTCATTACCAAAAACTAAACATTCCTCATACCTCCTGAATATAATTCTTCTCATTACCAAACACTAAACATTCCTTATATCTCCTAAATGTAATTCTTCTCATTACCAAACACTAAATATTCCTCATACCTCCTGAATATAATTCTTCTCATTACCAAACACTAAATATTCCTCATACCTCCTGAATATAATTCTTCATATTATAAACACTAAACATTCCTCATACCTCCTGAATATAATTCTTCTCATTACCAAACATTAAACATTTCTCATACCTCCTGAATGTTCCTCTCATTACCAAACACTAAACATTCCTCATACCTCCTGAATATAATTCTTCTCATTACCAAAGATTAAACATTCCTCATACCTCCTGAATGTTCCTCTCATCACCAAACACTAAACATTCCTCATACCTCCTAAATATAATTCTTCTCATTACCAAACACTAAATATTCCTCATACCTCCTGAATATAATTCTTCTCATTACCAAACACTAAATATTCCTCATACCTCCTGAATATAATTCTTCATATTACAAACACTAAACATTCCTCATACCTCCTGAATATAATTCTTCTCATTACCAAACATTAAACATTTCTCATACCTCCTGAATGTTCCTCTCATTACCAAACACTAAACATTCCTCATACCTCCTGAATATAATTCTTCTCATTACCAAACATTAAACATTCCTCATACCTCCTGAATGTTCCTCTCATCACCAAACACTAAACATTCCTCATACCTCCTGAATATAATTCTTCTCATTACCAAACACTAAACATTCCTCATACCTCCTGAATATAATTAATCTCATTACCAAACACTAAACATTCCTCATACCTCCTGAATATAATTCTTCTCATTACCAAACACTAAACATTCCTCATACCTCCTGAATATAATTCTTCTCATTACAAACACTAAACATTCCTCATACCTCCTGAATATAATTCTTCTCATTACCAAACACTAAACATTCCTCATACCTCCTGAATATAATTCTTCTCATTACAAACACTAAACATTCCTCATACCTCCTGAATATAATTCTTCTCATTACAAACACTAAACATTCCTCATACCTCCTGAATATAATTCTTCTCATTACCAAACACTAAACATTCCTCATACCTCCTGAATATAATTCTTCTCATTACCAAACACTAAACATTCCTCATACCTCCTGAATATAATTCTTCTCATCACCAAACACTGCCCAATACCTGTGTGATCTGAAAAGCCAACTATTTTATATTGCCTAATCAATCCCCTTTAAAAATATGAAAATAAGGCAAACTGTTATCTTTTTCCACAACTTACCTTGTCAAAAAGTAAACTCCCTTACCCTATCTATAGTCGTATGAAAATAGTTTAATATTTTCTTGCATATTTTAATTTCACTTCCCATTTCTTGTCTTGAGCTAACATCCACATGAAATAACTCGTAATCAGCACATCCATATTTATCCTCACATATTTTAATTTCTTCAAAAAACAGAACTTTTGCCCAATATTACAGGCGCCTTTTACCATATGAATTTCTACACATGCCCAGTATAATACATTTAACACTACTACAGTGTCAGCAATTGAAACAAAACCAATCACTTAAGGTGGGAACAGAATCCACAGCTTTCGGCTCAGGCAGCACCAAATGCTAATGTGCTACCTATAGAGGACACTTCTCAACTGCCCAGCTTTTCACAGCATGTCCAGATTTTTGCTTGATATTTTTGCTCTGTTCCTCATAAAATTTGTGGTATTCTGGCAAATCCTTGAGGACTGAAGGCACTAAATAATGACATACATTTGAATTTCAGACTTTATATTCTTCAGAAAATGCATGTTAATGCAAAACATTTTTATTCTGTCAAGTTTATAAGTTTATAAGACCAATATTAATAATATGTCCCTTTTTTGGGCCTTTGTCCCACCATTCTTTTTGCCTTTGTCCAGATTTCTTGTTCTGAGAGGTTGCGAGGTAAGCTGTAGAGCCACTGACACTGACAACCAAATTGTATCTCTACTAAGCAAACTCAAGCATCTTATAATAGAATTACACCACTTGCATCAAGACACAACAGTTAAACTCACCACTGTGAGTCACTTCAGGAACTTCACTGGCTTGAATTAAAATGTCTTATATTAACTCAGCTACACATGGCACAAAACTTAGTCTACAAGTCTGACTACCCATCCCTAGCATACAATCACCCAACAAGATCCTCTTCCAATCCTCGGAAAATCTATGCTTTTATGTATTTTACAACCAAAATGGATTCAGCAGGTGCAGTGATTCTTTGTTCCCATCCTACAAAACAAAACGCTGGAATAAGGTTCCTCCAGAAAAAGAAACACAAAAGATGAACATGGATTCAAATGCCTCCTAACTACCTGTAAAAGGAAACTGAAGCAGAACTACCTTCATCCATACGGAACTTTGCTTGATTGGGTTTTGCTTCAACAGGAAACTATTTTATAAGGCCCATAACTGTAACTCGCTTCATGTCTATTTACCTGCTAGTGTTGATACTTCCTATGTGCTATCAAAACTCTTGTCAATGTAGTGTGTGTGTGTGTGTGTGTGTGTGTCTATCTCTCGTCATACATACTATATATATATATATATATATATATATATATATATATATTGGTGTACTTCAGAATGCCGACTTTCATATGGCTGACACCATATGATCGACATTCCGAAAGACAGATATCCTGAAATAGCACCATTTACCTACCTGTAAACACAGTAAAACTGTGTGATGCAGGGGGGCCAAGCCCCCCTGTACCCCCCACACCCCCTGCTGCTTAAATATTCTCACTCCAAGATCGCACTACAGTGCAGAAAAGGGAATCTCCCAGTCCCACACTGTAGCGGGATCTCCGCTATCATTTGTCAACCTTTCAAACATTCGCTCATATGGTGTCGGCCATATGAGTTTCGAACATTTGAAAGTTCGAGCAAATGAAGGGCTCCCATATATATATATATATATATATATATATATATATATATTTACATATTTATATAAGTATGTAGCTATATCTATAATACAAATACATATGTATGTATACGTAACACACACATATTTATATAGATAGACAGATATACACTAAAATTCACATCTATGTAAAACATTTTTGCTTTTGCATTTTGTTTTGTATCTTTGTATTTTTGTATATGCTGTATAGTTATATATAATCACATTAATGTATTTGTTTATGTTAACCACTGTTGCTGACTGTTTCTGCCATGTGACCCAGGTTGTAGCTGAAAAGGATCTTGTACCAACCCACTCACCAAGTCAACAAACAAATAAATAAATAAACCCAAATAATCCTCATGAGTGATGGCATCGTTATATACAAAAGAGATACATATCTCCCTAGACTTCATAAGGCATTTGTGACACTGTCATACCTGTCAGGTGCCAAGATTAGGAACATTTCAGCTATGTTAAAATAATGGTCATTATTCATGTTACAGCAAACAACCTAAGAAGGTCCTTGTAGAATAATGTGTGTGTTGTACCTTTAAGAAGCAGTTCTAAGGACAGTACATGCATTGAAATAGCAAGCATGTGCAAGATTCAGTGTAATTTGTCCAGTTACAGACACATTCTGCAACAAGAACATTGACTGGATTGCTCTGAGATCTAGAGTCTGTATTACAGGAACGATGCTGCGATATCGGTTCTTATACATGAAGAAGATGTCTGTGATTTCTGCTATATTCCACACCCTCAGACTCCACGAAGTAGGATCTCGGCTTGGCACATATACTTGTTACTTGACCATTCCGGTTGAAATCTTTTGCCGTTTGCATCCTCACTGTCTCTCCTTCTTTCAATGGGCGAAAGTCGCAGCCCTGATACTGAATGCCACTGTTTTTTTCTGTCTTGGATGCAAAGAGTTCATTTTGGCAAGTGATGCTTGATCGCAAATCTTCACTACTGACTACTTTCAATACTCCATTTCGAAGATATAGATCCCTCAGGATGCCATTTGGAATAAATTCTGCAAGTGAAGTCTTTCAGTGTGCAATGGAGCAAATTTTTTCAGGTTATCCATGTGCAATAATAGTAGATGATTTATTGGTCAGAGGCAATGTTGAAGCAGAGCATGACAGAAACCTCAGGAAAGTTCTAGACAGAGCACGTGAAGTGAACCTGAAACTCAATCCTCAGAAGTGCAAAGTCAGACTACCAGAAGTTATATATGTAGGTCATTTATTTACTAGTACTGGCTTATGACCAGACTCGTCCAAGCAATTAGCCATTCATGAGATGCCAGCACCGGATAATGTTGAAGTTCTACAACATTTTCTTTGTATGGTCAATATTTGGATAAGTTTATACCAGACTTCAGTGAGTTTGAAAGCACCTTTGAGAGAGGTGGTGCACAAAAATGTTGCATGGTCTTGGTTAGAACAGCATCAGAGAGCATTTGAAGACCTTAGGCAGAAAACTGCCACGCCACCTACATTGGGATTCTATAATGTCAATAAACCAGTAACTCTTTCCTGTGATGCTTCAAAATTTGGTCTTGGTGCAGTTATTCTACAAGAGGGAAGTCCAGTAGCCTATGCATCTAGAACTCTTACCCAAACCGAGATAAAATATGCTCAACTTGAGAAATAACTTTTGGCAATTGTGTTTGCATTTTCGAAGTTTCATGATTATATTTATGGTCGAGCTACTCAGATTGAAACAGATCATCAACCTCTATTCACTATTTTAAAGAAGCCTATGCATTTAGCTCCAGCAAGATTACAAAGAATCATGCTAAAATTGCAAAAGTACAACTTCAAAATGGTCTCTACAAAAGGCAAACTTCTTTATCTGGCTGATTCCTTATCCCGATCACCCAGAAATACAACAGAACAGCTTGACATAGAGAACTTTGACTTTGATGACATGGAACTGTGTAATTTTTCTACTACAAGACTTGATGAGCTGAGAGATCATACAAAGACTGCTCCAGTTTTGCAAAAGCTTAAGCACTTCATCAATGTTGGATGGCCGTCAAAGCAATCTAGTCCACTTCTGAAGTGCAACCTTATTTTCCTTACAGCGATGAGATGTTTATGGAAGATGGCATTATTTTCAAAGGTCCTAAAATTGTTGTTCCTACTTCCTTACAATGTGAATATATCCAGATTTCACATAGTGGCCACCCAGGTTCTGATTTTACCAAAAGAAGGGCGAGAGGACTAGTATTTTGGCATTCACTAGCAAAAGATATTGATAAAATACTTTCTTCTTGTTCAGTATGCAATAGTACTAAACCGCATTTGCAAAATGAGCCACCTCAGATAAATCAAATTCCTGAACTACCTTGGTCAACAGTAGCCACTGACATACTTGAGTGGAACAATCAGCCTAACCAATATGCTATGTAAAATCAAAAAGTCACAATGGAGCTTATCCAAAATGACATATCAGAATCACTAGACCCACTTCTGTTAGATACGGAACAGTATTGGTTTGTTAATGAGAAATCCTATCTTTTAAATCTTGTAACATGCGTTGAGTACACAACAGCAAGGTTTACAGTGTATATTGCTCATCTTCAGTTCTATTCCAAGTGAAGGAATAATTGACAAATTAATATGATTAAATAGCAAATCATACCAAGCTAATGGGTAAAATACTGATTAAGAAACAGGGCACAGAAAGTCTAGGTGGAGACTACCTCTCATCTCCAGCAGGGATTACTAGTGATATCCCGCAGTGCTCTGTACTGGGGCCACTTCTTTATGGAGTATTTATCTCAGGTATAAATGTGAGGAATGGGGTAACAGTTTGAAATGGCAAGACTCACAATGCCAAACTTCAGAAGGTGAAGAGTGATTGCTCAAAAATGCGGACATAAATATACTAAGTATGGGTGATTTTGGAAGATGCAGGGGGGCTTGACCCCCTGAAAAAAAAAAAACAAGTTTAAAGGAGAAAACTGATGTTTAAGATTCATTATTCTCCTGTACTTTCAGTCTTTTTTTGGCATTCCAGGGCTTGGCATTACAAGCTTGACCTTACAATAAAGGGAAGGAAATGTGCTATGAATAGTCAAATAAGCTGATTAATGCATACTTCAATAAAAGACACTAAAATTCAACAAAATGGTCTAAACATAGTACAAGCCCAGTACCGTTATAATGACCTCCCATTTAATGTCAGCAAATGCCACATCATGAAATATGGCAAAAAGGACATAAATATGACTAACAAATAAATGGTCAAATCATAAAAAAGTGACACCATCATTAAAGGTCAAGAGACAATGGTAAGTAACAATCAACTTTGGTCATTGTGTTACTACCAAAGACAGGAAAGCACATTCTGTAGCATTTCTAATTCCAAAGAGCAAGTCTAATCAATCTAGAGATGTTACTGTACTATTTTGTACCTCACTGATCCGACCAGCCCATTACTGAATACAATGCTGAATTCTAGGGCTCTCAAACAAGCAACCTAAAAGAACTTGAAAAGGTGCAATTTCAATCTAAGAAAATAAAGACAGAAAACTTGAAATATTCAGAAAGGTTTCAGGAACTTGCCATTATGGTCTTCTGTTCCTTACAGGTTACCTAGAGGTGAACTCTGCCTGATGTATAAAGCAATGGCTGATCCAATTTTAATTGAAGGTCTGCACCTAGAACATACAGCTATGTAAAATCATGGAATCTAGTACTAAAAAAGTATTAATAATATAAAAATGGGACAGATGCACTGCATAATATCTTCCAAGATGAGGGAATAAATTTCCTCTTGGTATTAGTAGCATTCAGTTGTTAACATCCTTTAAAAATAATCTTAGTTCAAATGTTTTTATAACTGATGTATACAACAATTGAATATATAAACATATGAACCTTCTTAGCCCTGCATAATTTAATTCCACTTGCCTGAAAAAGCATCTCTTCCTCTGTAGTCTGATCGAAGCTCCTATTGTCCAAGTGCTTTATATCAGTAACAGTTTTAAGAAAGTAACTGAAGTAGTCTTTGGAGGATTAGTATTTGAGATTGCTGTTAGCAGAGTAGAATGCCTGAGATTAGAGGAAAGTCCTAGGTAAATGCCTTTTAGGCTAGATATAAGCCATTTCTTGACAAAGGAGGTTGTGAATGTTGGCGCCTACCTTGTGGTGGTGTCACAGAGGTCTCCCATGTGCATACCAGCTTGGAGTGCAGGGGGTGGAAGAGGCTAAAGAGGCAATGCCAGCCAGAGTGAGGAGAAATTCCTGTCAGTAGGAAGATTTAATTTGTTAAAGATGAGGTTATGTCTCCTGAGTCCATTACACAAAGTGTACTCTACATTGGCTTTAGTGTACAAACCGCTTCCTTCTGGGTTCACTTGTTTTCCCTTTATCAAGGAAGTATGATCTTCTCATGAACAGCTTGTATCCATCAACGTCTGACTCCCAAGCTGCAAGGATTTATGTCACACATCCTGCCTGTCTGTAATGTATTGAACACTATTGGTCAGGGGGGGGCCACCATGCCTGGAGGCAAGAAGGCTAGATTCCAAAAAGGTCCCACCCTAGAACCAAATTTTCTTTTGAGAGTCAGCTTTATATTCTGGGTTCATAGCTGATTAGTAGGCCAGCTTTCCTAACAGGCCAGTGTAAGTCCCCCAATTCCATTTCTCAAGGTGAGAAACAAACTCTGCACCATGTGTCTGTGAACCAAAACCTTAACTATTATACCAAGTCACAATCTCTGGAGTGCTGTGAAGCAACTAAGATCTGAACCCTGCACCATGCTAGTGGCTAAGTGCTATGTTACTGCCTGGGGGGGGGCATGGAAGTAGTCAAAAAGGACAAGGTGAAAATAGTCAAAATTTGGAGCTTGCTATGGGCTCAGCAATCCTCAGCTAGATCCCCTACTAGGAACCAGCAAGAAGTGCACTTTGAGGACTGGGGTCCCTAAGAAAAGCTTAGGGTAGGACATAGGTTAAGAGAGGTGAAGGTTGAAAACTCCTGCAGAGGATAGAGAGAAGTCCTACGACTGAAAAGAGAAAGGGCCAGATTGTTTGAAAAGTGACATTCTGTCTCTTCTGGGGGAATGGAGGTAGGAAAGGGAGGGGTACATGCCATGAAAGGATCACTACTGCTCCATCCCAGGGACCTGAGTAGAGGAAGTCCCTAGTGATGGGGAAGATAAGTGGTCTTGGCTGAGTCCCTGGCACTGAATGCAGCCCCTTTCCCTGTGGGCCTTCCTTGGTCTGTAGTGGGTCAGGAAAGAAAGGCGCAGAGCTTGGTGGGGTAGTTTCTGCTGAAACATGGGGGCTGCACCTGCACAAGGGATTTGGTTGTCTGCCTTGACTTAGCGCTGTCCTCCACCTCTTTGAGAATAGCTACTGCTTTAGGGCCAAAGAGTGACTCCTTATTCAATGGAGCGTCCAAAAGTTTGGACTTTACATACTCCAGGAGGTCTTGCTCTCTTATACATGCATGCCTCCTAATGGTAGACCCAGTGGCTGTGGCTCTGTTGGCAGCCTGTAAAGCATCAAACCCACAGTCAAAGGAATGGTTGATCACTTGTAAGTGGAACTGCAAATGTCCATTAATTCTTGAGATAAGGCCTTATTTTCAATGGCCAAAAGTTTTTGCTTCATCTGTTCCAGCAGTGACTCTTGATGTTTTATTAAGGAGAACTTGACAGTTCAAAGCCCCACACAGACAGTCTGGCAGAAGTGTATACTTTCTTGCCAATCCTGCATATTATTGGGTAGGAGATTCTTGGGTGTGCTGAGTCCAGAACCCTGGAGTCCAGGATCAAAAATCTTTGGATCTGCTGAAGGGTTATTACAAAGGTACTTACAAGCCATAACCCTGTAGAAACTCAGATTTTCAGGGTGTAGGGGAAAGGGTGTCTGGTCTCAAAGAGGATTCTAGAAACACACATCATCAACTACCTCCAAAACTGGGGGGCACTACCAGGGGTTTGAGTTCTGGGAGGTGAAAGAATGCCCTAACTCTTTTCTTGGGCTGGGGATAATCTTGTTCTTCCCATTGTAAAAGATCGCCAAAGGAATGTAAAGTTTCCCCAAAGGACAGATCCTCAGGAGGGAAGGCCAAAGGTAGGGTATCCTCTGAGTCAGAGTCCTGAAAGGGGAAAAAGGAAGGGTCATTTCCAAGAGTTGAGCCCTCCTGGTCCGAGTCCTGCCTGGTCTCAAAGGGGTCAGTAAGAACCTCAGGGTAGTGTCTTTTCTCCCTTTCTCAGAGGTAGACTGGGGGGGATGACTGCCCCTTACCAAGGAAAGCAGGTCCTCTGACAATTTAACTAATTCCTTCTGAGACTGAGAGCTGGAACAGCTGGAAAATAGAGAAGAAGATTTCCCTGGAGTAGGTTTTTGTTTTGCCCTGGGTCATCGGAAACACAGACTCCTGAATACCTTTGAGGTATATGGTAGTACTGTGTTTGCTGGAAGCCAAGGCCTGCTGAGCAATCTTGGACCCAACTGACGAATGGCGATCAATAACTGGTGATGGTGTAGAGGGTTCTGACAGCATACCAGCCTCTGAAAGGGTCTTGGGAGAGGCCTTCTCCACTACCTCGATTGCGAAGACTCCTCGACTTCCACAATAAACAGTCCTGGCAGGATATCTGATGGTGAACGGTTGTGTTCGGAAGGCCTGACCTTAGGCCGTTTGTGTTTAGTCAGATCAACGACAGGATGCAGAATGGATGCCATCCCACTTGGAGATTCAGGGGACTCGTTAACATATCTATCTATAATGTCCAACCTGTGCCATATACTTCTAGAGTTGAATCGGGCACAGAAACGACAACTGGGGATGTTGTGGGAAGGGCCTAAACAAGTAACATAGAGGGTACGAAAATCCCTGTGTGGAATTTGTTTACCACAATGGAGGCACTTGTTAACTTTCTCTGACTTTGGCTTAGAAAAGGAAAAAGTTCCCTAACGGGGTATTTAGCTTTAGAAGTTTCCACTCTGACACGAACCGACCAATGTATGTACTTCATCTGCTTCAGGCTCCAACAGCAAGAAAGAACTGAGGTAATACGTAGGTGGACTCCACTTATACCCCAGCATACATACATCAGTCAAGTGCATCCGCCAGTCATAGGAGGAGGGAAGACTTTTATTCTTGTAGTCGGGCTGGCCAAGGGCTTCCATGGCAGGAAGTCCCACAAGTCAGGGCTGCAACAGTGAAATACGAAGAACATCAGTTAAGTTACTATTTGGTATTCAAACTTTATGCTAATTATATGTCCAAACTTTCAGATGGATATACCTACTTTTCAAGGGCTTTTGTTCCTGTTTTTCATGTCTACAGGTTGAGAGATATGCCTCTAATAATTATGTTGTTTGCTCATTTTTTTTTATAATCAGCAAAAAGCCAGCAATAATTTTTCCTTATTTAGTAAACCTCTTTTAAATCTCACTTCAGTATTGCACCAGTCACTCATAGTAAGAGGGCTCAAACAGATGCCATATGCTGCCCGGTTACAGAAACTCCAGCTCTACTCAGTGGCATACCGCCTGTTCAGAGGCGATCTGTGCCTGACGTATAAAGGCATGTCCAACCCGGAATTAATGGACATGCTGCACCTCAGAAAATCCAAATCCCATCGAGCTACGTGCTCGAGAGACGTGAACCTCAGCACTGAAATAAATAGGACCTGCTGGAGGGACAGATTCATAACTCAGAGGCTCCCTTCACTCTGGAATAAAATCCCAGTCCAGGTTAGGCAGAGTCCCTCATTGACTCTCTTCAAGAGGAATCTTGATGAGTGGATGGGAGATCGTAGGTTTACCCCGGGTATCACTTCTGTGTCACTGTTAGACAGAGGCACAGTATACTAACCTCGAAAATGGGCATAGCAAAATAAATTTAAAATGGGTGGCGAAAGCCAAACACATTCTGGATGGCTTATAAATGCCCTAGGGCAGATAGCCTAGTATGAACCTCTGAACCTATGAACCTTTACCAATTTCATAAACTCCTTCCTGGTCTTGCTTCAGCTCCTGTTCTCCTTATTTACTGATGTATCTTGCCATCACTCTCTCTTCATTTCCATCTCCCCTCTTGCTCATTTTGACTTACACTTAATTTGACTTTTGCTTCCTTTGTTTCAATAACCTACGGTGTAATGAATTATTTCTGGTGGGGGTTTCTGCACTACTGCTTTTAGCTCAAAAGCACTTCTGGAAGTATGGTGGGGGCAGTGCAGTGAGAGGTCTCTCTGGATGCATTTTCTACATCAGATTCAGTTTTCCAAGAATGTTGAAATATTCAAACACCCATATTTTTTTCAAAACAATTCTTCTACACCCATAATAGTTGGCTGTAGGACTGACAGTGACCAACATTACTCAGATTATGACTTTACTAGTTTCAAAGTGGTTAAGCTTAGTCCAACAGCTGAGTCTCTGATTCAGGGGGAGCAATGAAAATCCCATACTGCCATGGAACAATGGATGAAGCCTTTGTACTTATACAGACACACAAAGAAGAGTTTGCCAATAATATCTAAATGTGCTTTGTGACATTCAGTCCTTGTATCTGAGGCATAAAATCAAATGCATTAAATATGCATGCAGGACACCACAAAGGGTGTAGTTTTTCTCATTTCCTACTTTATAATTTTCATGGATAGAATACCAGGGCAAATGCAAGGTCTGCAGAGTATCCTGTAGGAAGACAGGAGACCTGCATCTTTGTGGTTTACCGATGACGTTGTCCCCTTAGCTTCAAGTGGATGAGGTTCCTTATGAGTGATAAAACAGTTTGATGCTAAGTGTAAAGCAGCTGGGATGAAAATCAGCACTACCAAATCAGAGATCATTGTTCTCCACTGGAAACCAATGGTTTGATCTCTGCAGGTACCACCTCAGTGGAAGAGTGTAAGTATCTTAGGATCTTGGTCATGAGTAAGGGTAGAGAAGATGGGGAGACTGACCAGTGATGGATATAGTGGTGGCAGTACTGCAGGCACTGTACTGGACTCTGACAACAGCCAAGTCACAGGATGAAGCTCTCAATTTACTGGAAAGTCTATTTCCCCATGTTCATCTACAGTCATGTGCTTTGGGTAGCAAAAAAGGTCAAAGATACAAATAGTAGAAATGGGATTCCTTTTCAGGAAAGTGATGATCATGGCAGTCTCTGAGGACTTTAGAGCACCCCCACTGTTCCCCTGTGTTGAGAGGAGTCAGTCAAGTGTTTTGCGTATCATGTGACAATTCCCCCTAGGTACCTTCCATGGGAGGTTTGCCAAGCACAGACCACTGGAAGGAGGATCTGTAGCAGACCCAGGACATGTTCAGGAGATTATACATCTCAGCTTGCTTGGGAATGTCAGGGGAAGCCCACAAGATGAGCTGCATACTCTTACTGAGGAGCAAGAAGATTGGTTTATCTTGCTCAGCTTGCTACCACTGCAACCTTTGTAGCTTCCAACGAACTTACAATGATGAGAAGTCCCATGACCTCCCTGCTAAGTTCACAGACACAGCAAAAATACACCCACACATTCCTGGCTCTGTGGTGCAAAGGACAGATTCCTGCCTGTGACCCAGGGTTCAACTAGGGGCACCAGTACTGGAGAAGACAGGCAGGGAAGGGGAGGAGAGATGGGACATAAATTGCTTGCAACTACCAGGGGGAAGGAGGGGGTTGCACACACTCAGGGGTACACTGAGCAGTGCTAACTTCCTGGTGGAGATTGGGAAACTCACAGCTCATGCTGGGGGGGTTGAAGCAAGGAATCCTGGAGAGAATGCTCCTTGCAGAAGTGAGGGGATGTCCTCCACTGCCATTACATTGCATAACTCTTCCCTATGCCTTGCCAAATGCATGTGTTAGAGATAAGGAAACTAAAGGAGAAAAAACTCAAATCATCCCTGATTGCTGTCTAAATGATGATTTCTCCTGGTTGACCCTCATCGCAGTGATGGGAGACAGATGGGTCAATTGTCCATGGAAGGGATTGATCATAAGCAGACAGTGGGAGACAAAGAGTACAAAAAACACCTACACTATACTTTATATTTTAACTTTTTTCATATTACCTTCCGCAATATCTGTTGTCTTGTTTCCCTCATACATATGATGTGACCCAGCCCCCACTTCTCACCTTAGTTCCGTTTCTGACTTTTTAAAACTTCATTTCATTTTCAACTTCTTTCTTTTTTTCACACACAGCCTAAAATAAAGGCACCTATTTGCAGCATCCACTGAATGCCAACCAAAGCATCAACCCAAGTTTAAATGAAAAATCATTTTCCAGTAGCCACTTTGCTGGGTTCTTCCTCTTTCTCAGCAGTTGGGGTCAGTTAATGCAGCATCATGCATTGTTTAATCCTACTGTGTACCCTAGCCCAACTGTAGCTGGGACTTCCCCCAAAGATGGACAGCTTCAGAAGTAAGAAACCCTATAAAAAAGAAACACATTTTTTTCAATCAAATGAAGATGTCATCCTGTTTCTTTATTAAAGTTTAAACCATTTTCCCCTAGTGAAAGTATTGTTCTTAGTTTGACTGTCACAAGTTTGATTTCTCACAACAGTTTTTGCCTTCAGATGAACCAATCTTTGCAATCCAAATTTTACATTTTTAGGACCTGTGAGACATACATTCTGCCAGAATCCAATATTATGCTTAATAAGGGTACAACCTACCTTTACTACCATTAAAAGATAGTAGACAAAAAATCATAATAAATGAGATCAAAAGTAAATGTATTATATATATTTTTTCAGAAATACAGACGACACAGTTTTACATAACCTCTACAAGCAAATCAGAACAGTCTAAAATTTCATTTTTGAGTACCTTCTTCAAGCACTTTTTTTTCTCAAACTGTTGTTGTTGTCTTTCGGCTTTTCCCGGTTAGGGGTCGCCACAGCAGAACTCCGGTCCTCTAATGATTGGCAGTAGATTTTGACGAACGCCGAGGTGCCAGCTCGACGTTCAACCTTCAATGAAGGCACACCCATTTACGCATGTCACAGACAGCTGTTAAGTGTTGCCTCTTAAATGGTTCTGAAGCTGCTTTGCCTACTATGCCCTCCATTTGCTTACCTAAACCAGAATCTTCCCTATCTTCACTTGTATTGTAACAGTGTGTGAGAGTTCCTTTTATAATCGCAACAATCCATCCCACACTTTATATAAAGCCTGCTATTTCATCCTCTAAAGCTAAAATCAGACTTTTAAACTATATAAACACATTCATACGTGTGCGCGCGCGCACACACAGACGCACACACACACACACACCCACACACTCACACATACATACATTACATCTCAAGCACATAGTTCAAGCAGTAGGCTCTCTCTTTCTGAATTACAGTCCCCTATCTTCATGCTCCTAGAAAATTTCACAACTCCAAGTCCACTCTTCTATGGGATCTGATTTTAAGGTGTACAACTTCCCTTTATAAAGGTATTATCTGCTATTTGATACCTCTGCCACTTTGTAACACCTTAACATCACCATTATCACACAAGACGCTTAGACTCAAATGCAGAATAAAACTTCATCTGTAGCAAACCTCTTGTAGTCTGTGGCCTAGCAATATTAGTAATAACAGAAACAGATGGCTGCACATTGATCAACAGTTTGATTAGAGCTCCCACAGTGTGAAATCTGCATTTGTGAATAAAGCCTGTAAATTCTAGCAATCTGTAAAATTCATTTACTGGCTAGCAATTACACAGCCTGGCTGCAGGTAAAAAAGAAACTTGAAGAAAGCAACAAAAAAATCATCCAGAAAAGGAGAAGAAAAAATCTGGCCAGTTAGAAAGTTTTGCAGCTGTTCATCAAAAACAGTTTAAGTTTCAACTTTGCTAAAGGAGATGTCTTTCATTAACTTGGAAAAAAATAAATCAAATGCACTCAGAAAAGATTAAAATACATGAAATACTGAAGTAATATATATATACACAAAAAACAAAAGGCTAGAAGAAAACAGAAGAGACTTTGGCTATTCATATGAACGATAAAACTGCAAAATTCAGAGGCTGAAATGAAGAAAGGGCTGGATGATTATGAGGTTTCTCAAGAAGACTTCTTTGAAAGATATTATTGATACTACTGAATGTATAGTGAATAACAATTGTCCACTAAAATTCTGCTGTTCCCATTTTTTAATTAATTTCCTTTCTGCCACGATTTTGTCAGGAGCAACTCTTACTGCTGATATGACTGCATATTTAATGACAGGTCTTGGCTGCTTTGCCAGGTTTGGGGAATACACATGATGTGCCCCCTCAATTAACAAATCCTACTATGGAACACCAAGACAGCTGCTTATTTGGACTTTCATAAAATTAATATAATCTGCTCCTTCCAGTTTCTTTAGTACAGCAGAAAAAATCAGGTTTTCTCTGTGTGCTCTGTTTTCTAACTCTACCATTTCTTTTGAAAGAGCTCTTCATGAGAATTTTGTTGACTGTGTTAAACTGTTGGGTAAACTGTAAAGCATCTACCTCATGTTTAGAAGGATGCATTTTACATTGTAAAGCAATTTCATATAAAGTACATTCAGGGTTATTTTAAATTTGAGGCTGGAGAATCGTATCAGTGACTACTGTATATGCTAAAGGCATAAAATCAAGAAAGTATTTTTCTTAATTTTAATGTATTCAGAAGTTACACTGTAAAATTAATAAAAGATGGACAGAAACAGGTTAAAGTTACTATAATGTGATCTTGGGATGCTGGAACGGGAGATGTAAAAGTGTGTTCTTCATATTATATATACAGGCTGGGGGTTGGTATAATGGCTAAAGCAATCACTGTGCAGTCACAAGGTACATGGTTGGAGTCTCCCCCTACAAAATAAACTGTCTAGGCTTAAAATGTCCCACAAGGGCAGCTAGCCTAGCATTTGCCTATGAACCTTGCCTATTAAGATAATTATGTTCTCTGTTTTACTGGGATGATGTCTACATTGTTGTCCTTGGTTTAGGCTATAGACAAGGGTGTAGCTTGAACAGTAAGACAATATGATAAAACCCAGGGCAAATGGCAGGTTTCTTGCATTTGCAAAGTCATTAGCTATTTTTATTCAATTAACGAAAGTTCTCAGTGGGAGACAACAGACTACGGGTGCAAGCAATTAACTATGTGAAGTCTGAACAGTGTGTTCTGAGTGAAATATGCAAAGTTGCTTACTTTTTTCTCATTAACTGTTTTTACTTAGAGATGAGATATCTGCAGGTACATGCAATCATGAGAGATCTGAATACTCTGTGCTGACAGAAGTGTACAAGATACAGTGCAATTAACATTTAAAGGTACATTAGCAAGCAGTTCAGTGAAAAATAAATGAAGTTTGAAGCTGTGTGAAGTGATTAAGTTATATAAGTAGTTGCCTCCCCTGCAGCTTAATACTTTAATACAGCTAGTATAACAGTGCACAGTTTAGTTTATTTATTTAAAGGTAGCCAGCAAACCTTTTCTTAGTGCTGAATGTTAATTTTTACTGAAAGCTGTGTGTTCACATCTGGAAAGGGAATACTGATACAAAAGAATACACAGCAATCAGTATATGTGGAAATACAGACTCTATCATGTGCTTTGGCATGTGTAACCTTAATTTTAGAACAGGTGATGCATGCGGGTGCAGACACTGACTCTGGACAAATGTTTCTATCTGAAGGAGTAAGCTTCCTTTTTTGAAAATTTACATAGTTTTGTGAGTTTGTTGTGAGCTAAAACAGAACAGAGGCTCTGGAAATCTACCCAGAAATCCTGATGTCATGGAGTTGGTGTCTGTCAGACCTGGAGGAGGGGGAAAAGTCTCTGGTATATGGTCCAACCAAGTGCTACCACAGCAAGGAAATCCCAGGTTGTTATTATTGCAACGGTGAAATAGAATGAACATCTGCCATGTACTAAAAGTGGGAATAACACTGACTCTAAGTATTTCCTTATGCTTTTGGTATGTATGGTTGTATGTTAAGCTAACTTTTTGGCAGTATTTTAATTTTTTTGCACCAATTTTTAAGCTATTTTTAAGCTGCAGTTCATACACTTGCAGGATAATTTTATAGCTGCAGGGTATAATTTTCAGGGCTATGTGAGGGAGAGCAGAGTGAAATTACTGTGTTCAGGGTATTATTTTAGGTGTAAGCAATAAGATGCTAGGGGTAAACTAGCTAATTTAAACAACATGGAGGGAGCCAAATTACTGTGGGGGACTGCCTAAAGGTGTCTTTAGACCCACGTCAGCAGTAAACAGTACATAGGATTTGTTATTTGTTTTTAGTACATTATAAGGTATTAACCTTATCCAATTGCAGGTTGGACTTCAGAGACTTGTATAAGGGTATAGTTTCACAGGGTAGCGTCCTTTCCGGCAGGAGAGTCTTTTACTGGGATAGTTTGAGGGGGACTGCCTTATCCAATTGCAGGTCAGACTTCAGAGACTTGTACAAGGGTATAGTTTCTCAGGATAGCGTCCTTTCAGGCAGGAGATTCTTTTACTGGGATAGTTTGAGGGTGACTGCCTTATCCAATTCCAGGTCATACTTCAGAGACTTGTACAAGGGTATAGTTTCTCAAGGTAGCATCCTTTCAGGCAGGAGATTCTTTTACTGGGATAGTTTGAGGGGACTGCCTTATCCAATTGCAGGTCAGACTTCAGAGACTTTTACAAGGGTATAGTTTCTCAGGGTAGCGTCCTTTCAGGCAGGAGATCCTTTTACTGGGATAGTTTGATGGGGACTGCCTGATCCAATTGCAGGTCGGACTTCAGAGACTTGTACAAAGGTATAGTTTCTCAGGGTAGCGTCGTTTCAGGCAGGAGATTCTTTTACTGGGATAGTTTGAGGGGTACTGCCTTATCCAATTGCAGGTCAGACTTCAGAGACTTGTACAAGGGTATAGTTTCTTAGGGTAGCATCCTTTCAAGCAGGAGATTTTTTTGCTGGGATAGTTTGAGGGTGACTGCCTTATCCAATTGCATGTCAGACTTCAGAGACTTGTACAAGGGTATAGTTTCTCAGGGTAGCATCCTTTCAGGCAGGAAATTCTTTTACTGGGGTAGTTTGAGGCGGACTGCCTTATCCAATTGCAGGTCGGACTTCAGAGACTTGTACAAGGGTATACTTTCTCAGGGTGGCATCCTTTCAGGCAGGAGATTCTTTTACTGGGATAGTTTGAGGGGGTCTGCTTTATCCAATTGCAGATCGGATTTCAGAGACTTGTACAAGGGTACAGTTTCTCAGGGTAGCATCCTTTCAGGCAGGAGATTCTTTTAATGGGATAGTTTGAGGGGGACTGCCTTATCCAATCGCAGGTCGGACTTCAGAAACTTGTACAAGGGTATAGTTTCTCAGGGTAGTGTAATTTCAGGCAGGAAATTCTTTTACTGGGATAGTTTGAGGGGGACTGCCTTATCCTATTGCAGGTTGGACTTCAGAGACTTGTACAAGGGTATAATTTCTCAGGGTAGTGTCCTTTCAGGCAGGAGATTCATTTACTAGGATAGTTTGAGGGGGACTGCCAGGTTGGAAAAGCAGGCTGCCGACTGGGTCAGGGAGCACCGGATCAATTGCTAGAGTAACTTCAATAATGATAAAAAGGGAGAAAAGGGCAAAGCTAATAGATTTGTGGCAGTGAAGGGTTGTTGGCAGAGGAAGAAAAGGATTATGCTGGCATGTATTTATATTCCAAAAACACAATTATTATTGAGCTTAAGAGACTCTTGGGAGAAATAATCAGCTTTCAGCAAGGAATATTATTTTGGGGTTGAAACTGAAACTTAATTTGCAATAATGAGGATGCATCAGGGTAACCTTGAAGGAAAAATGCAACAAAAGCTAGTTCTGAAGAAATATATCAGAGTGTTTGGCATGGAAGTTGTGAATTCAGTTGTAGGAACTTAGGCAGCAAATACATATTATTCCTCAAGGTACTATAACTAGGCTAGACAGGATAGAAATTATATTTCATAAGAGCATGCGTATTAGTTAAAAGCCTTGACAGACATGTAATAACTATTTCAGATCATGCACCAATAAAATATGAAATAAAAATGCATGGTAATTAAGCAAAAATTAGACAAAAGGCATCCTTCCTTTCTATTAAAAAGATAGGAATTTAAGGAACACATAGTGGAAATGATTCAAGAGTTATTAGGGAAGATAGACATTTCTACAGAAGGGATAGCTAGTGAGTCAGACAAATGAAAATGTGGTTTAAAAAGAGGGTAAAAGCAAGAGAGAAAGACATGCGAAAGAGGAAATAGGAATTATTTAGAATGGTTAAAGTATTACAGTATAAAAGGAATATCACGGAACAAGAAGAGGAGCAACTGCAGTACTAAAGAGAAAATAAGGGAGTATTTGGATAACATGCATGAATTTAGAAAGGCTGCTGTTAAGCAGCTACTTTTTGATAACTCCACAGCACAAAAACATTTCGTCCACAGATTTACACAACAGAATGTGGAATGTATTGTCACTAAACGTAAGGTATCTATGACAAGTAATATACAGTGGTATCACAGAATATTTTAAAAATTTTATGAAAAGTTGTATAAAGCAGAGGAATGTAGAAAGCAAAAAAGCACAAATGGAAATATTTATGAAAGACTTAATTATGCAAAGGTTACAGAAAAATGAAGCTCAAGACAGAATAGCTAAGGTAAGAAGATATGAGATAAAAACAGCCATGTATAATTAATCAGCAGAGAAGTCTTCTGTAGGATCAGAGAGTATTCAAGTAGAAGTTTGGAAGTTTGTAGGGAAGAAAGTGCGAAAAATCTGGAAGGCTTTGTTTAATAGTATTTTAAAGGGGGAGTACAAACATCTTGGAATACAGCTGTGGTGGCTGTATTACCAAAAGAGGCTAAAGGCCCAGCAGACCCAGCTTTGTATAGACCCATGTCAATTTAAACCATGATTAGAAAGTGTTTATGTCTACACTAAGAGAATGGGAAATATATTGCCAAACTTTATAGATATGGCTCATTGTGGTTTTGTGGAGGTAAGGTAAATATATGACAACATTAACAGAAAAATGATGAACTAGATAGAAGCAGAATGTAAGAAAATGCCACTGCTGTTGGTGGGTCCTGATTCACAAAAACATTCAATATAATCAGCTATTTTACGAGTAAGGTAATGACTGTATTTGCACTCCCTTAATATAACAATAGGGTTAATTAGGAACATATGTGAAGCATCAGAGGCAAGCATTAAGGTTGGAGGATTCCTCTGTGACAAGCTGAGTTTGATCAGAGGCACAAGACAAGAGTATCCTTGTATTTAAAGCCATTGACAAAAAGGGACTCAAAAATTCAAGGATAGACATGGTTTGCAACTAAGAAAAGTTAAAGGATATTATTTTGTACTTGCAAAATCCAGAAAAGTACATTTTGGTGTTGAGGAATATTTTGAGAAAGTGCCAGTACGTTTCAGATATAAAATTAATAAAACTTAAACAAAACCGATAGCAGTAAATAATGTATCCATACATGAATTTGTTCAGCAATATTCACATTTATGGGGACATAAAAGTGTATGGAATAAAAGGGATTATGTTATAGCAGCTAAGGATATGTGGGAAGAGACTAAAAATATAATATAGAATTTGGAAAACTGGAAGCTCTTGATCATGGATATGGATAATGAGATACAAACAAAAAAATGCTTTTACTTCCTTCACTTTTGTACACAATTCAAGCATATTTCATTAATCAGTGCAAGAGTTGTGGATAATAATTAATAAGAGTTGAAGGAATTTATTTGGGAGGATAAGAGGGCAAGAGTTAAATGGGATAAGCTGATTCTCCCCAAATAACTTATATAACCATATAACTTGGTGAGTTAGGATTTTCTGATCTGAATGGATACTTTAGAGCTACACTATTAAGACTCAAATGCATGACGCAAGCAGAAGGTTATAAACCAAAGTGGAAAGGGATGATGATGAAGTGGGAGGGTGATAAACAAGGACAGAGAAGGACTTTGGATGCAAGATCCTAAGCAAAATAACAACTATGCAGAATATTATATTCATTAAACAGCATAAAGTATTCTAGGAATTAAGCGAACATGGGAATGGTGAAAGAAAATTTTACTCATAGCAGTCACTACAAGTAAGGGGGTAGAACATTTGTAGAAGGGTACTGGGATTTACTGGAGAAAATTAGCAAAGGAACAATGTATCTGGAACAAATAACTAGAGAGAGAAATGTAGTAGATTGGGATGAGGTCGAGCATAAGTTTGGACTGCAGGTTAGAAACCGCCTTCCCTACTAAGGAGTAAGATCAGAATATCAGCAAAAAGAAAGAGATAGGGGAAATCTAATTGAAAGACTAGCTCTGGTAGAGTTATTAGTTGAGTGAAGGACACAAGCTGCTGTTATGAAAAATATAATTAGTTGGACATATAAAATACTGCACAAAAACTATAAGAATAAATTAGAGGTTAGAAAAGACTGGGAAGACAGACTACAAAAGCAATGTACAAAGGAACAATAGTAGGACATCTGCATGGTTCCCAAGGCAGCAACAAAGTATAGAAGGTTTAGGAGTTTTGCTTGGAAGTGTTTGCATAGTTATTTTTATACTGCAAGCAGACCTCAGACAAATTTTCTTCAGGTAGACAGCATATGCTGGAGGTGTGACGGGAAGGAGAGAGGTAATTTTGAAGGGTTCCTATTGCTACATTGAATTTTCAATTGTTTGAATCACTAAAGGTCAACCTTTAATGATCGAACAATTGAAAATTCGATTTCTTAAAAGTAAACATTAAAAAAAAGAAAGAAAAAGTAAAGGGTGTAGGCATGGGGGCAAGCCCCTCTGCACCCCCGCTACTTAAATATACCAACTCCGATATTGCACTACAGTGTAGGAAAGGGACCTCTTCCCTTTCTGCACCATAGTACATTAAAGTGCGATCTCGGAGTTGGTATATTTAAGTAGCGGGGGGTGTGGGGGGGTGCAGGGGTGCTTGCTCCCCTGCTTTAACGCGTCAGGGTACGCTTTCTTTTATTTATTTATTTTTTTTAATTTCAAAGTTACAAAACTTTGATCATATGGTGTCGACCATATGGTATTCGAAGTTCCGTAACTTCGAGTTTGTAATAGGTAACCAATTCTGAACATGTTTTGGGGAGTGTAATGAGTTGGCAGACTTTAAAAATACTGTACAGTTCTTTGTCAGAAATGATGAGGAAGCAAATGGTTGTAACTAAGAAAATTACTCTTAAGAGCTGGGACACATGATCTGAATTGACTAGACATTGTAAGGGTGACTAAGTTTAATACTATTAGCGACCAAAAAGCATTTACTAGGAAATGGAAATTAAAATCTAAACCAAATATAACTGAAGTATATACTTCAAGTGAAAGGAGGGCGTTAAACACTGTAAGGAGTCATTCAAGGTCCTTCTTGATGGTGACAAAGTTTGCATTAGCTTCAGGAAGATAAACAATTTAAAAATCATCTTCCTGATTAGTGTGCATTACAGACCCATGCTTGATTTGTCATGGCAAATGGAATGTGTAATTACAGATTGCTCCAGGTTCTACAAACCGTAGCCCGCTTTAGACATCCATTTATTAAACTAAAATGATGATGCGTCTGAAGTGGATCAAGAAATGCATACTATTCTGAAGTTGTATTCTCTCAGTTAAAAATGATTGCATCATACATTACACATTTATGCATTTGCATTAAAAACAGTGCAGTCTATCATTACAAATAATGGTACTTGCGTATTATCGGTGACCAGTATGGAGAAAAAATAACACAATTATTCTGTCTGGAACTGCAAATAATAAAATGTTAAAGTGCAAATCCATTCAGTTCTGCTAAGATGTTACAGGCTGTATTAAGTAGCATTTGCTTGGCCTTTGGGGAAGTTCCTGCTGTGAACATGCATGCTCAGAAGTGTTCCGTGATTACGGAAAAATAACAATCTTTTTTCATGCCGTTGTTTCACTTGTAGTATGCGAATTTCATTGGACTTTGGGAAGTTCCTGAAATAAACATGCATGCTAAGATGTGTACCACAATGAGGGAAACTTAAAAATCTGTTTTCATGCTCTCATTTCACTTGAAGTATGCAAGTTTTGCAACCGCGAAAATGTGGTTGTGATAATACGTAAGTACCGAATATTGTAAAGGAAATAAAACAATTGCTGGTGAGATATTTACAAAAAAGGAAAGAGCAAATTGCATAGGAATAATAAATGAAATTTGTGGGAATAATACATGTGGAATGATGTTCTGGAAAAGACGTGAGATAAAAGCAAAGGCAGGAACTGAGCAACTTATGTAATGTTAGAGTGAATGACAATTGCTGAAAAGAAAACATATAATTATACTGTATGAAAATAATGAAAATGCGACTGTTTTTTTTACTATTAATGAATGTGTACTTGTTTCACTGTTTAATTAAATTATGATGTAATAATCATGTTTAAAAAAGTAATGACAGAAACATGCTATACACCAGTTTCATAGTATCACTCGATTTCTGTATACTAGCTCAGTTTTAGCCATTTGTTATTTGATATTTTCATTCTACTGCATCATTTGTCTTGACGTTTTATGAACTACTTTTCATATAATGTGTTTCTCTTCTACATTTGTTACTTGGTGTTGTTCTTTGTTAAGTTTACTAACCTGTTAGCAGACATCAGTCTGGAGTCCAGGGTTTAATTTCCTTGATTTCTGCCTTTCCGTCTGTTACTTTGTGTTATTCTTAGCTAAGTTTGCTGAGCTGTGGACATGCATCAGCCTGGAGTCCTGGGTTTGATTCTCTACATTTCTATTTGCCTACTGCGTAGGTCTGAACAATTCATTTAACCAGACAGTCTTCCTGAGTCATTCTTAAAAAGTGATGCTTGTGCCTAGTGGGTTTACCTCATAAACAAGCAAACAAACAAATTAATAAAAAAGCTACTATATCTGTATTGTTTGTTCCAGTGTCTGTGCTGTAACAGTCTTTTTATTATTAAACAGCATTTTGTTATTGACTCTTTTAATCATTTGAGTAAAACCAACCCCAAATCAGACTCACCTTGGTCAACCTCTAAACTAGGGGCATACCCAGTACAGTACAAGTACAAGCTGAAAAGAGGGACAATCATCCATGAAGGTTCTTTGTGCACCTGCCCCTCTCTGTGACCTCAGCCAGCTCTGTCTGCTTTGTAGTGTGTATCACTGTCCCCTGATCCAGGTAAGTCTAGCTTTCCTTCCAGACTGTGGTCTTATAGTGTCCTTTCTGGCTTGTCCTTTTTCTGGTAACTACCTGGTACATGCCCCCCAGCAGTTTCACTTTATTAAAAGTGTGCACTACGGCGCTATGGGAGTGTTTTCTAGTAACAACCTAACCCTGCTTCCTGGTGGTGACATGTGCATTTGCAGCACCAAAAGGACTACCTTTGCTCTCTCTACAACCTGCACATGCAAGTTCCTTCTCTTCTGCATACAAGGACTGCTTTCACCTGTTTTGAGTAACCTCAGTCTACAACCTTCAATGCACTGACACCTACTTTTCCATGCTTGAGGCTTTGGCCTAATACTGGATAGGCAGCTGAACTATCAGGTATACACTGTTCCCTCCCATTGGGATGGTCAATCTGTAGCCACTTATACCCCATCCTACCTGCCCACTGTTTCTTGTCCAAAGTCAGTATTCAGACTTGGGTCATCCGAGTCATAGTCAGGGCTTATCTCTTTAATGCTAGAGAAAAAGTTACATCCGTGAACCTTGTTCACTTATTCTTTTTTTTTTTCAAAACAGGTTTATTGTTTTAACATATAAGAGAAATATGATAACAATTTTATACAAGTAATTAAAAATAGGTATTATTATAATATTCAACAAAACAACTAAAGTATTTACAAAGACTTGTTCACTTATTCTGACTGCATCCTACACAGCAATTATATTCAAAGGTTATTTATAACATCTGCATATATAAATGCACTGCATTGTATTTATACAATACTTTTGTCCTTTGCAACAGCTACAGTTTTCCTTTTCCATATCCTGTATCAGTGAACTTTTGAAGATTAAAGTTTAAATAAACAAACAAACAATGAAGCTTCAATTAATAATCAACATTAACAGAAGACTACAGTGTAGGATCATTACTGTACAGCTGACTGATTAGTCAACAAAGCTTACCACTTCGCTGTGACTAAAAGACCTGGGTCCCTGTGGATTTGGCACGCTGTCTACCACACAGTAACCTCTTAGTGGGAAGGGAGTGATTATTTTGGTGTCCTGTATTAAACACATTCTGGAACAGGAAACTAACAGGAGGGACCACAACTTCTAAATTTCTAAATGAGAACATTTTATTATTTCCTTTTTTTTTCACATTTTGTAGAACTGAAACATAAAATGAAGGTATCATTTGTCATTTTTCTGATATGATACAGATCTTTTATTTTCTTTTGCTACATGTGGAGTTTCATACTTTTATAGGTTCATAGGTGTGTACAAGCCAACAGCCACAAGGGCCTTTTTAAGCCTAGTCATAGATCCCACCTCTCTGACAGATTCTGGTACACTTGATAAGTGTAAGCAGGGGCCTCAGAGATGCAACCTTTACAAGCAGGGGTCTGGGAAATGAAACATTTACAGGCTGCCTGTGTCCATTAGATATATAGGTGCCAAACCAGGGATGAATTTCCTGTTCCCCATCCAATTGTTCAAGTTACACTTGAATCTGTTCCTAGACCTAGTCTCCCTTCCTCTCTCTTTTAACTTTTGTTTTTAACTCCTATCCTACCATACTCAAGCTCTGACTTCTGCTACCTTCCCTTCTCTCTCCCAACAGACGCTATTATTGCTATTTTACCTCTGTCCACTAGGTGGCAATATTTCTCTAGACCTTACCTATTGTCCCCAAACTCACCTTATAGGCATCCCAATTCCCATATCTTGTTTCAGTGTATAGTCCCTCTCTACCCTCCTACCTTTACCTTCTTCACTGCTTAACCACTTTGTATAATCTAAATACTATCCAGGCTATCTGTTACCTACCTCTCACCACCTATACTTACCTTTACAGTGTCTCTGATTGTTCTCCTAGGATTCACTTCTTCTTTTGCTCTTCCCACTCCGTTCGCCCTGCGGGCTCACTCTGCTCCCCTACCCTGTCTCCAAATTCCACCTGCCCCCAGTGGTCCTAAGTATATACACCACTTGCCACACTCACTACATTATCACCAAACACAAACTCCTCCCCCTTAAAGTACTAGTACTCAACTCCCACCAATTCTCCCCCCTCTATCTTATCTGCAAATATCCCTGTAGTCTACCTCATTCATATTGTTCCTACAATGCCTCCACTAATGTACCAAACATGCCTGCAATCCCTTATTTTTACTATCACTGCTAACTATCCTAACTATTCCCTATCTACTTACTCATTATGACCACCATACATGTCTAGGATTTCACTACCCCATCAGGCAAACCTCAATACCCACACTTAACCTTCCCCTTAGTTTCAACAACTCTTTCTGCCCAGCAAAGTATTTGTCAGCCAAGTTTCATAGACTTGCTCACATTTCTTACTATAGCACTAAAGCTAGAAAATCCCAAAACCTAACTTCTAAGCTTTTACAACTCACCCTAAGAGTTCAAACCCATGTCCTCTTAGATGGTGATATACACCCAAATCCTGGTCCTACCTCAAGTACAGCTACAAAGCCTGATACAACAACTTCAACTAACACACGACTACTTACCATGCCCCCCAACTCTCTTCTGATAGCACATCTAAATATTCAAAGCATCAATAATAAACTTGCTCCCTTGCATGCCCTTATAGATGTATATTCATTTGATATCCTCTGCCTTACTGAAACTTGGCTTAACCCATCAATACAAGATACTGTAGTTATTCCCCCCGGCTATAATATCCTGAGACTTGACCGTAATGCTAAGAAGGGGTGGAGGCTTAGCTATACTTTATAAAAATGGACTACAAGTTACCTCACTAGACCCCAAACTACCTCTTTCCAGTAATGCAGAGATTCTTATATCTAAATTTCAGCTCAACAAATGTAAATCCATATATATAATCTGTATTTACCTTCCCCCAAAGCAATAATACTAACACACTAGAAGCTATCCTTAGCTGGCTATCAACCAACGACCCACAAGAAACCATAATATTTGACGACTTTAATATAAACTGGATTTCCTGTATATCTGAGCAGCCTTCTACTCATATTAATCTATATGGCTTTACCCAAACCATAACTTCCCCTACCCGAACCAACAAGCTTAATAACAAAAAAAAGCACTCTAGACTGGATTCTCACTAATACTCGCCAGCAAACTTATAAAACAGGCACCCTCCCAGAAGATATAAGTGACCACTCACTCACCTACTTAATCAGATATAAGACTGAATCTCCAAACTCAACCAACTATAGGACTGTAAGGACCAACAAAAACTTTAACCTGGAAAGCTTCCAAACTGAACTTTCAGCATGTGACTGGACACCCCTCAAGCATCTCCCATTAGATGATGCAGTCAAATAATGTAATACAAAAATTCTTAGCCATTCTAGACTGCCATGCCCCTATACGTAAAATTAGAACTAGAACTAAACCAGCCCCATGGCTCACCAAAACTACTAAACAAAAAATCCTCCAAAGGAATAAACTATGGGCCAACTGGCGGGCATCAAAAAGCCCTTCAGATCACCTAGAGTTTAGGCAGCTAAGAAATTAAACAAAAAAAGCAATAGTGTCTGATAAAAGGAACTACTACTGCCATCTTCAACAAACCCACCAGAATAATCCACAAAAATTCTGGCAAGGCATAAATAACCTCCTACACCAGGACACTCTTGCACTCCTACTCCCTCTGGCTCTAATCACAACAATCCTACCCAAATAGCCAACTCATTTAACACTTTCTTTACAGAAACCATTCAATCCCTGGCCAACCAGCTATCTCCTAGCATCACATGCTCCACCACTGCCATGACCAATAACTCTCTTCTATTTCATTTTCAACCAGTTCCCACATCCCTTGTCTGTAAACACATCCAGAAACTTAAACCCACCACACTCTGCAGACCGACTACCTGCAGAATACCTGCAAAAATCAGCTAAAGTAATAGCTTACCCCATATCCATCCTCATTAATAGAACAATTTCTGAAAGATACATCCCATCCATCTGGAAAGTCTGCCACATTATCCCCCTGCATAAAGATGGTACTTCCAAGGACTTTTTCAACTACAGGCCCATAGCCATATTATCCCCTGTTGCAAAGATAATGGAGAAATGTATTCACAGGCAACTTTTAACCCACCTACTTGAAAAAATCTATTAGCCAACTGTCAACATGGTTTTAGACCATTTCATAGCACCACCTCTGGTCTATTATCCTTTTATGACCATATTAATAGAAATCGTAATAACGACATTCTATCCTCAGCCCTCTTTATTGATCTGTCTAAAGCCTTCGACATGGTCAACCATCACCTCCTCATAAACACTCTCACTGTTGGATGATCTTGCTATTCATTGGTTCCAATCCTACTTAAACAATAGAAAACAGGCTGTACTGTGAGCAAACACCTTATCTTCCCACCTTCCAGTTACTCTAGGAGTCCCACAAGGATCCATATTGGGACCTTTACTTTTCTCCATCTTTACAAATGACCTCCATTCTGTAATCCCACAAGCCACCTGCATCCAATACACAGATGACTCCACACTTATATGCTCTGCCACTTCCCCATCAGAACTTCAATCTCTAACCCAAAAGACCTTTAACACAGTTGAAAATTGGCTCCTGCATGGATATCTTATCTTAAACCCAAAGAAAACAAAAATGCTATTATTCACCCCCACCCGTAGAGCCTTCCCACCTAACTTTACCGTAACCTCTAGTAATGGAACTATTATATCTCCTGATACTACCACTAAACTACTCGGGGTTCTAATTGATAATAACCTCTCTTATGAGCCTCACATCAATAACACTATAAAAACAGTTAATAAGAAATTAGGTTCCCTCTACAGGATCAAACCCTTTCTAACTCCACTAGCCAGAATCACCATTGCCCGCACCCACCTTATATCTACTCTGCTTTATGCCTCTCCTATCTATACCAAATTATGTAAAAGTGCTCTGAATAAGCTGTCTACCTCTTACAACAATATTGCCAGATTTGCTGCAGGATCTTCCTATAGAACCCATCATTGTATCAATTTGAATCAACCAGGCTGGCTAGAATTGCCAAACCTAATATTATTCAATCAAGTAATAGTAGCCCACAAGATCATGTACCACCCAGAAAATACACCTATACTCACTTCCTTGGTCACCCCCTATAATAATCTCAAAACCCTGCGCTCATCTAACAAACTACTAGTACAAATATCTAAATCTAATAACTCAGCAGGGGACACTCTGTTCTCTAATACAGTGGGCAAAACCTGGAACAGTCTCCCCAATCACCTAACTTCACTATCCTCAGCTAACCTATTTAAAAGTAAACTTAAACCCTTCCTCAAATCACACTGGCTATGCCCCTGTGCTAACCCAGATTAAACAATTAACCCTTCTCATTATACCATGATTCTTATCACATTATCTTATTTAGGGCATGCGCCTATGTATATATTGTCTGTCTTTATCAACTATAACCAGTCTACTTTTTAGATCTCATGTGTAATTTTGATAGTATGAGTGTGTTCACGTACTGCTTCTAATGAATATTCACTATATTTTTCATTTTTTGACATTTTTTGTGTGACTTTCTAATTAACAGTTCCAATGTCTTTGTATATATCATTGTCCTTATGTATTTGTTGTTTAACTTGTGGAGCTTTTCTCTCCGGGCCTCCACTGAAAATGGACATACATCCAGCTGGACTAGCCCGGTCAACAAATGTAAAATAAATAAAATAAAAATCAGGTTAGGGAGGAACTCTGCTTCATATGGATGGGGAGCCTATTCCAGAGAAGGGATAGTCTCTGGGATACATACCTGTCTCTCTAGCAGGTCCTATTTATATCATAGGCAAGGTGTAAGTCTTTAGAACGGGTAATTCTGGTATTGTTTGTTTTGTGGATATGCAGGAGATCCTTCAGAGTGGGGTCTCACAATGCCTTGTATTCCAGGCATAGATCTCCCCTCAACAGCCTGTAGGAGACAGAATAAAGGGATAGGGTCTTGAGGCAGTCTGCATAGGATATGTTACTTATGCCCTGTATTTTTGAAGTTAAACTTCTTTAGGCATGGTAGTGAGAGTTCAGAGTGAAACGGAAAAGTGAAACAGAAGTGAGACTCCACTGGATGGTGGCACTGTTCAGCAGCTGACTGCTGCCAAACAAGGAGTCCAGAGGAAGCCACTCTAATGCAAGTCTCACGCACACACACACACACACACACACACACACACACTTACCCCAGCAAGAAATCTCAGAAAAAAAACAGGGAAAAGGTTAGCAGTGCGATCATAAATCATTATCACTTTAACAGTCAGTAAGTACATGATAATGCTAGTACAGGTGTTGCTGCATATCACAAGCAAAAAGCAAAATCCATCAGCGCTAGACGGCACTGGGGTATCAGCAGTTCTACTAGCACCTCTAGCCTCATCAGTGAGGGGGATAAGGGGTATGGTAGTAGAACAGAAATAGGGTGAGAACCACATAATAGTCAAAAGATCAGTTCAGACCATCCCTTGATACCTCTTATGGTCGATAACCTGCGTAGCAGGAGGCATGCAAGCAGTTCCATAAACATAGGGCACCCGAATCTCAAGCATCATATCTCCAATGCCCGAGGTATCCTGGAGTATGTTACAAGGCAGCAGCATTATGATAGGCAAAGCACCACTGATAACAGTGAAGGGTGGGAAATCTGGCATCATAAGGACATTGATCTCAGTCTGGACCACACACTAATCAATCAGTCCTGGAGGAAAATAAAGAGTACCACTGGCACCAGTGACAAAAAAGTTGATCAGATCGACTACCCAAGACATAAATCTTCCCTGCATCAGCACCCAGCTATACCATAAGCAGACAGGATGCTTTGAAGGCAGCAGAGGGACTAGATGAGTCACTGCTGGAATTGCCAGTAATATTTCCACTACCAGAGCATATCTCTCAACCTCTTAGAGCAAGAAATCTGGACAATGTCTCATATTTTTGGTCTGTTCCTCATAAAATGTGTTTTTTGGCAAAATACTGGGGATTGAAGTCACTAAATAATAACATCTTTTGAGTTTCAGACTTGATATACTTCAAAAAGTGCATGCTAACACAAGTCCTGTTAGTCTGGCTACTTTCTAAGTTTATAAGTGTAACATTTAAAATCTGTTCCTGTTTTTGGACCTTTGTCCTCCCCTTATTTAGGCTTTGCCCATATTTCTTTAGCTAAGAGGCTGAGGTGTGTGTGTGTGTGTGTGTCTGTGTGTGTGTGTGTGTGTGTGTGTGTGTGTGTGTGTGTGTGTGTGTGTGTGTGTGTGTGTATGTGTGTGTACTGATACAGCTATGTTTTATGTGTGTTGGTGCAGGGGCACAGTTAAGAGTTTTCATAGTGAATTGGGGATACCGTTTATGTAATGTACTGTTAATATTTCAAACAGTGTTACACCTAAGCATTGCCGGCAGTTTGTGTTAATTAAGATAATAAGAGGATAGATGCTAAAGTATGAATCATTAACTTTCTCATCTTTTGATTTGTAATTAACCAACCCTGTTACACTGAGGCATCAACTATGCTCCTTATTAACGTTTATAGCAGAACTGCATCTTATTCCTGCTAATATTCATAGGATGAATCTGGAATTAATATACATTATTTTACTCAGCAGACTAGGAATCCCAAATTACTAAGAAAAGTTGTGGCAGGCTACTGTATTTATAATTTCAGCATTAAATAAATACAGCCATGTTAGGGTTACCACCTATTCCTCTTTTTGCATCACTGTCACTATTTGGGCAGCTGCATCCAGCAAAAATAAATAAAACAAACAAACAAAAAAAATAATAACAAAACAAAAATATAATTGCAAATATCCTGACATTTTAGGGCGCAAATAATAACATCCTTCTAATTGTTGCACAAAACAGTTATTGAAGTGAAACTTCTTAACGCATGCTACTGCCAGTTCGGAGTGAAACAGAAATGGAAGTCACACTCCGCCCACAGCGCCAGGCATAGTAGTGCAAGTTTGCCTCATACAGAGGTATTGTGAGTTTCAACTTAAACTCCGCCAGCAGACACACACACAGACAGGCACACAAACACACACACAAAAAACACAAAACCATTTGCTTTCCTTTTGCACATTCTTACAGACGTTTCACTTCTATCGCAAGTGGCAACCACTCACATTCTGTTTTTTCAGTAAGGAACCTCTGTTGATGTTCCATTTGTTGGATATGACTGGTTAGGTACATACCAAAGGGGGCATTGTATTCAGTATAAATCTGATGAATGCCAAATACAGTGGAACAATGATCTCCTTGGACCACGATGCCATACCTTTGTTGATAAGTTGCACAACACAGAATGATTTCCTCACTACTGTAGACATGTCATGGTCAAAGGCTAGATTACTGTCTATGTGTATCCTCAAGTCCCTGACTACTGGGTCAGTTCTTAGGGGTGTGTTATCAATATGATAGTTACCAGGGGTGGATGATTTCCTGAAGGGTACTATTATCCATTTCTTGGTGTTTAGTTTTATTCCATGGCTCTGACACCAGTTATTTGTCTGTGTTAGCCCTTCCTAGACAACATTTATATCAGCAGGGGATTTTATGACTGCCCTAACTTGCAATCATCTGCAAATTTAGTCAGCCAGAGGCCACTGACATTGGCCATTACTTCAGAGAAGAAATACCAAAAAGAAGAAGTGCCATGACCGATCCCTATGGGACTCCACTTGTGCCTGGTCTCTTTGTAGAGGTAGATTCCCCAATTTTAACTTCCTGTCTCCGGTATGTGAGACAGCTGGCTATCCACCAAGTGACATAACGGTTTATATCTAAACTCTTGAATTTGTCAACAATGCTCAAGTGGGGTATTGCGTCAAATGCCCTGGCCAGGTCAATGGAGACAGTGTGAACTGTTTTGCCCTCATCCATTGTTTTGGTGACCTTCTCAAAGAAGTCCACCAGGTTGAGTAGGCATGACCTGCCCTTGAAAAACCAAACTAGGTTGGGTCCAGAGTCTGGAGGTTTCTTATGTCATTATTGATCATTCCATGATAATTCTTTTCATAGTTTTGCATATGAGACTGGTGAGACTTATGGGTCTGTAATTTCCATAGTCTGCAGATGGTCCACCTTTGTGCAGAAGGATGACTGCTGCTGTTCCCCACTTGTGAGGCACAAAGCCTACTTGGAGGCTAAAGTTAAACAGCAATTCCCGAGGCCCTGATAGGCCATGTTTCATGCATTCAGAAACCATCCTGAGACATTGTCTGGGCCCACTGATGCACTGTTCTTGGCCTTAGACAGAGCATTAAGGACCTGTTCCCTAGTGATAGTAGGGCAAGTTATATTTGATGGTATTTCTTGAGGGGAGGTTGAGGGGGACAGACGGGTAAAATTGGACCTGAATTTATCAGCCAGCAGGTTTGCTACATCTTCTGGCTCAGTACAGGTAGCTCCATTAAAAATGAGCTCAGCACACAGTTGTGTATTGCCTTTCAGATTGCAGACATAGCTAAAGAATGCCTTATGACTGTCCTTGGTGTGGGAGGCCAAATTTACCTCAAATTTGGCTTTGGTGGACTTTATTTATCCTCTGAGTTGTCTTTTAGGTTGATGACATGCTTTTATCTTGCTGGGTGCTGCACCTCCTAATTTCTGCCATGATTTTCTTCCTTCTGTTATACAGCCTGCTGATGCAGTGATTCCACCAAAGTGGCTTGTATCTTTAAGTTAGCTCTGTACTTCTTCCTGGTGGGTACAGCTGCCTCTATGCAGTTACTAACATGCTTCCACATAGGCAGCAGTGTTCTCAGGGATTATAAGGGCTTGAAATTTTGCCAAGTTACCACTTAATAGTAGGAAGTTAGCCTTAGAGTAGCTCCTGGATATTCCACGTTTAGCTGGGGTTCCAGATTTTATTTTTACTTCAAAGGAGACCACTTTGTGATCTGACATTACCAGATAAGACATTACTCAAGGGGTTGTGCAGCCCTCTCCCATATTAATGAAGACCAGTTCCAGTATGTCTGCACCCCTGGCGGTGCACTGACAATCTGGTCCAGTGAGTCTGTGTTAACAAAATCCAGAAACCTCTGTGCCTGTACATTTGGTGTCATATATGATTCCTAGTTAATACTGGGGTAATCAACATCGTCCATATATATGGCACTGGATTGGATGGTGAGTGTTTTCAATAACTTTAAATTCACGTTATGTGTTTCCAGGATCACACAAGAGGACCTATAACTTGCAAGGAAGTGGTATGGGATTTTGTCCATAGAGACTTCAACGTGGAGAAACTCAAGTGTTGTCCTGTTTCACCAGCCTTGAGGTACATTTGTTTTTGATGTAAATTGAGACACCTCCACCTTTAGTCTCTGTCTGTGTAGTAGCTGCTCTAAATGTGTGGAAGGCATTATAGCCTTGCACTGCCGGTGTGTTCTCTGCGGCTTTAAGCCATGTCTCATTAACCATATAGACATCAGTATTCTCTAGGGTGAAGAGAGATTATAGGGAGTGGAGTTTTTTTTTTGTTTAAACTCCTAGCATTGAGCAGTACCACTTTTAGATTTTCTTGGCTTTGATTTTTATGTCAGACATACCTTCAGTTTGGTGTTGCCTAAAAAGGCATTATGGGGGAGGACAATGTTTTAGCTAATTCTTGAAAGCCTAGAGGAGAGAAGTGCATACCATCCCTGGCAAAACAGAGTGGTCTGTTGACCAACTCCTTCCATACTGACAAATACTGTACCCTTTTAGAATGACACCAGAAACTAAGCTAATTATTAAAGTCAGTCATATTCTGTTCGTATTGTGGCATCACCCCTGGAGAAGGTAAAATGCTGTTCAGTGCTAGGCTCATACCAGCCTGGGACACATTTTCCAACATCTCCATGAAGTCTCTCTTCACATACTCTAGTGAAGTGCATCTCAAGTCATTTACACCTACATGGACTATGACTGAGTCATACTGGTACTTGTGGTCCAGAGACCTGAGTCCGTGCGTAATGGCGGAACCTGGCCCCTGATAAGCAACTGACAGTGACTTTCTCCTTAGCCTGGTGAGAGAGACATCAGTGTGTCTCACAATGGTGTCTCCAATGATGAGAATGTTGGATTGTGTGGTGGCTTGCCTTACTGGCTTAGAAATAAAGACTCCATGAGATGTGGCTGTATATGCTGAAGTGAAGGTTGTTTTGTAAGAGTGCATTCAGGACTGCTTAGGGTATTTGTTATGTGTACTTCATCTAGGAGGTCTCTGGGGTTTAAGAAGGTTACATTCAAGTGCCTCAACATCTATGTGTCTGCTTTGAACTGAGTGTGATGCATGCAGCGTGTGTACTACTGACAACCTGACTGACATTAGGAGTAGTGCTTTTATGTGAGACTTTTGCCTCCAGTGACATTGTGTAAATAAATCTCTCATATACCATACGAGAATTATCTGGTTATCAGTAAACATGAGGCAATTTTTACATTGTCTTAGGATGCCCATATCCACCAAGTTGGCAACAGAGATAGTGTTAAAGTTCATACCCATGGCCACAGGCCCTTTTTACTGATTAAACAGCTGCAGTGAGAATATAAATAATGTCAGGAGTATCTGGTTTACAACTCTTGGGACTGGCTTATTACTGCAAACTAGTTGCACTATGTGCAACTAACTATTGGTGAAATTTCAAGGGTGCTTTTACATGAATAATGCAAGCTTGAGGTGTCTGCATGTCTACATCTTTATAGGACACTGCCAAACACTTGAGGAGAAACTAATAAATGGAAGGAGTATTTAGGCAGGTATTCTGAAGTTAGATTAGACAACAGCAAATCAAGCAGTACTTACTGAAAAGAAAGAATTAGCTTTGTCAAGAATGGTAAAAAGAGGGAATTCTCCTGAATGGCTACCACCTAGCTACTGGTGCTGGTCTCACCACAGCTTCGTGCTGTTGGGATACTGCTACACTGCCAGGCCAGCTATCTAGAATTTTGTAAATAATCATATGTCATTTGTGAATATTAATATGATCAATAGGCTTGTCTTACAAATGTAAGAGAATTGTATGTTATGTGTCTATTAAACTACTGGTGCAGAAGTCTATATTGAACTGTATGTTGTATACTGAGCTTCAAGAATGTAACCACAGTGTACTCTACTGGAAAAGAACAGAAATGTGTATAAACTACATACCTGTGTAAATGTATGCTTTAATAGACGAATCTGGAACATACAGAGTTAACTTAGAAAACTTTAAGAAAATAAGCTGAAATTAAATGCTTTACGATGTGCTATAAAAAGTTAGTTTCAGTGCAGCAAGCAGACACAATGTCTAGAGCTAGAGGTTTTCCTGTTGTCTTGAACAGAAATAATTACTAGGTTTCAAATGTAAAGTGTTTTTACTGCTCTGTGACTTCCTAGCAGATGCACATCTGAGAGATAAGAATTTGTGACACAGAGATGTTGGTTTCTGTTAGCCTGGGAACTGAAGGTAGGTGACAAAGAGTGATGTCATCCAGCTGACCCAGCAGTAATGATTTGATATTAATTTGGGAACTCTCTCAGAGACTGCTCATTTTGTATTTGTCTTTGGACCTGGAAATATTCTCTCATCAGCACTTGCCTTGTTAATAGTAAGTAACTGGGGTACAGTAATTTCTCTTAGATATAGATAGGAATATAGTAAAGATTAGTTTAGATGTTTTCTGCATTTATGTGAGATTGTCCTGCAATGTTGTTTTAAAATATTTCCTGTGATTCGGAACTCTGTAGTTACTGTGTTGATTGAGTATTGTCTTATTCTTTTATTATTTATAATTAAATATATTAAACCTTTTAATTGTGGCTGGTTTGTTTATAGATATTTAAGCTCTTAAAGTACTTGCATATGTATTTGGTGACACTGTACAGGCCACTCCTAAATAGCCTTGCAAGTCTTGGTCACACTTACCATTTGGATAATAGTAAAATTACACAGTAGGATTGACCACCCTTTGGGAAGGGCCTTAAAGTAGCTGATAAGGGGTTCTAGTGGCACTGATAACTACCTTATGGTCTGGGAAGAAGGGGGCATAGCTAGTAAACCTGTGCCAGCCTTTTCCAGGTGTGTGTTTGTGTATAAATCAAATCTCAAAGTGTATGTGTGTGAGTGTGTGTGTGTGTGTGTGTGTGTGTGTGTGTGTGTGTGTGTGTGTGTGTGTGTGTGTGTGTGTGTGCGTGTGTGTGTGTGTGTGTGTGTCAGCTACTTGGGCAAGGACATGAAGCACTGGTTGGGCGAAGAGAGTGTTGGGCGGACTTGGCTTGGAACCCTGGCTAAGGACTCAAGTCAGTGGAGAGTCTTATTGGGGATCTGGAGAAAGAGGGAGAAGCCAGTCCCAGACTGACTGTGATCTCTGTGTGCTCTTAAGGGAAATTGTACTTTACTGTGTGTGTACTTGTCGTTCTCCCAATGTGTACATCCCTCACTGCTGCTAGTGGTGAAGATTGAGGCTTCTTGATTACTGGGCCAGTGCAGGGGCATCACAGATACAATGCTCTTTTGCTTCTTTTCCCACTAGAAGCAAAACAGTAGCATCAATCTCAAGATATGAAGCAAGCCACAGGCTCTTTGGTGATCAACAGTCTTGTCCCAGATGATGTAAGGGTCTGTAGGCTTGTAGCCTTTTCCTTGTAGATGCCCTTAATAGCAGCCACACCAATCAGGAAGGTCCAACACAGGCACTCACTGCCCAATCAGAAACAGTCAGGAATCAATGTGAACTCTGCTCCTTCTCTCACTAGGAGCAAATATAAGTATAAATTCCAAGCTGGCATGTATGAGGCTTTCTGGTGATCAGCAGTCTCCAGAAAACAGTGTCCCTATGTCTCTTCTCTCACCAGAAGCAAAACAGAAGTACTAATCACAAGATGACTAATAAGAGACAGAATGTGGGCTCTCCAATATTTGGTGGTCTTAGACTAGATGTTGCAGATTTTAAAGGTAAGATGGAAAATAGGTTAATGTCCTAAGAGTTGCAGTGTGCACTAAGCAGTTAGATATGAAAGAAGGGCTAACTTAGCTCTGTGTGGAAAACCTCTAATTTTAAAAGAGCAAATAGATTGGAAGGGGGTGGGAACTTTGTATTCTGGCTCTATGGAATACAGTGGAATGGCCAATAAATTTAAATAGCTGAAGGGAAGTGATTTCACAAGATGATCATTTTGTGCTAGCTCACAATAGCCAATGAAAGAGGGCAGGGAAGGAAATATGCGATCAAATTAAACAAAGGGCAGGCAACTTGAAAGACAGTTGATTTTAAAACCACAACAGCACCATGGAGGGATGGTGGGGGGAAATTTAACTTCTGTGTGACTCACAAGAGACACAGCTGTGGTATCTTTCCAAGTTTAAATATGCAGTTAAAACCAGAATACAAGTAAAACACAGTGTAAAGAAAATAAACCACAATATACAAAAGAGAAGAAGGCAATAAAGCAATACAGAACACAAGAAAGCAAAAACAAACTAACCTTCCCTGGCAGCAATCTATGGCACAGTCTGTGTGAACTTTTCCAGTAAAGCTGTATGCTTGATAAAGCAATTTAGCTTTTGAAATCTACTTTGGATTTATGCCTCAGTTTTATCTCTCCTTCAGTTTTTTTTAAACAGAAAAAAACTTCACGGAATTAACATTTATGACACAGATAATCATACATTTATATAAATGAAAACATACCATATTGACATATTTTCAGTTGCAGACTATACATCACTTACAATCTTCTGTAGAGTCCTCACCAGTCTAGCATTACATAGCTCATTCAATTCCTGCCTTCCCTTAAACCTCATTCCTCCTCCAAAACATTATTCTACATGTACTGTTCCCACAATTCATATTTTTTTCTATGTAACTTGTTTCTACCCTTTTCTAAAGATCCCACTTCCAGTTCATTTATCTCCGTTACTATATTCATTACTTCTAATACGATTGGCTTTGACTTTGATTTCCATTTTCTAGTAACTGCTTTTTTGCAGCAACCAGAATTAAATGCAGCAAGGCCTAACTACACATAGGCAACTGTGATTCTGTATCACAGTTCAAAAAATCATTTCATTAGTTACACCAATTTGTTCACCCATTACTTCTGACAGGGTAGTCTGCAGGGAGTTGTTAAAGTCTGCCAACTCATTACATACATAAAAAATATGTTCTCGGTTACCTCTTTCCTCCCCATCACACCCCCAATTTTTGGAATTTACCTGACAAAAAATAATTTTGAGTCTGCTTTGTGTATAAAGTGCCTGTTCAAACACTTCCAAGCAAAAATCTTCTAGACTTTGTTACACATTTGGGAGCTATACCCCCTTGTTTCTTTGTGAATTGTTCACCCAGTCCTTCTTACCATTCCTTTTGTAACTTCCTCTGATCTCTCCTCCAGTTTTGTCTTTTTTTGTTTGGGGATTTACAAAAATCAATATGCAATTATATCACCACCTTTAACTTCTCAAGTTTATAGTATCTGATGTGAACTAGAACCTTCTTATATTAATTCAGTACCTTAAAAGTAAGCACTCTGCTCAGAAACAATTTTCATCCATTTATTTATGGAATCTAATTGATTTTTTTTTCTACTCCCTTTGCAAAATTTCTTTATTTCATTCTAAAAGCTTTTTGGAAATGGCCAGATGTTGCTAAATGTATGTTTTTCACCTTAATGTTGCAAACTGTTTCTGTGTGTGTGTGTGTGTGTGTGTGTGTGTGTGTGTGTGTGTGTGTGTGTGTGTGTGTATGTCCGTCCATGAGTGCACACATGTCCATACATGTGGGTGTAAATTACTCAAAAGGCTTGAAACAAGAGCTAAACAATAAAGCAATGCCTTATTTAATGTCTGAAATATTATAAAAGGTAGCAGATGCAATGTGTACCAATTAGCACTGCTACTTCACAGCACTTGGTTCTCCAGTAGTTTTGCCTTTAATAGGGCTGTCTTCTGTGCAAGGTCTGTATGTTCCCCCTGTGCTTGTATGAGTTTTTTCTAGGGTACTATGATTTCTTTCTACATCCCCAAGACATGCCTTAGGTGAACTGGTAAGCCTCCAAATTGCCCAAATGTGTGCATAACGTGTTTGCCATGTGTGAATGATTGTGTGTGTGTGTGTGTGTGTGTGTGTGTGTGTGTGTGTGTGTGTGTGTGTGTGTGTCTGTGTGCTTGTGTGTGTACTTGCAGATACAAGCACAACCAGTGATAGGTTGGTGCTCAATTTATTTATTTATTTTATTTATTTGACATTTGCTAACAGGGTTGGACCAACTGAACTAGAAGCCCATTTTCAGTGGAGACCCGAGAAGAAATGCTCCAGGAAGTTACATACAAAAATAACATAAAAAATATATAAAAATGTACTTTAAGTTATACGATACAGTAAAGCAATATAGTAACAATAAAAAGTAAAACAAGGAATATGCACAAAAAGTTAAGCAAAATACAGTTACCATAAACAAATAGAACTGAGATAAATTTGACAGAATCTGGCAATTTCAAATATGCATAATTTGACAGTATCTGGTACACGATATGTATTAACAGATGAGATATGGAATGTACAGTGTGTATGAATATATATATATATATATATATATATATATATATATATACATATATATATATATATATATATATTTTTTTTTTTTTTTGTAGTGGATACATAGTAGTCACAGTCCTATGAGTGTAACTACTTAGACTTGTGAGCAAAGCAGATTCATCACAAAGGTAGCCATAAAGTTATTAGAGAGGAAGAAAAGTGAGTTAAAGGAAGAGAGAAAAAGGAAGGGGGGGGGGGTTCATGTAGGATCCTGGCACAGGCAGATCCAAGAGCTTAAGTGAAAAAGTTTTAGTTGCTTTTTGAATTGGATTGTATTTGGGATGTTTCTAATAGGGTTAGGAAGTTTTTTCCAGGCTAAAGACACGTTGTAGTTGTAAAGCAGTTTACCACTGTTTTTGTTGGGTTTATGTATGTTGAGGAGTTGTTGGTCACAGCTTCTAAGAGAACTAGTAGGGGTGTAGAAGGAAACGAGGGAGGAGAGCGAGGGGCAGGCAGTGGGGTTTATGTAGGATGGAGCATGCGATCTGTAGCTGTGCAATCAAAAGTTGATGGGGGAATTCAGGCCATTGCAGTTTTTTAATGCAATACAGTGGTGTGACTTATAAGGTCGGTTTGTTGCAACTCTGGCTATTTTATTATATATTTGTTCGAGTCGGGGGAATAGAGTGGATTGTAAATTTGTGAGGATGGGAGCGGCATAGAGAAGGCACAGCAGGAGGAAAGCCCTAGCTAGGGAAAGTTTGGTGTCTGGTGTGGAATTTTTTGTTCTTATACAGTAATCCCAGTTTTTGATGAGTCTTTTTGATTCACCGATGAATATGATGATCAAATTTTAGTTGGTCATCTATTATGGTACCCAGGAGGTTAATATGTTGATCAACATTGCTAACTGTTTTATTTAGAGAAGAGATGGAAAAGATGGGTTTGTGGTGTGAGAGTGATCTTGGTAGAAAGGGTAAGAGTTTAGTTTTTTTCAGGTTTAGGATAAGCTGGTTTTCATTAAGCCATTTTCCTACAGCGATGAATGTGTTTTGTGTAAGTGAATGAAAATGTGACATGTTGTCAGTGGTTGTGATGAGGCTAGAGCCATCTACATACTGGATAAGAGTTGAGTGGCCGCAGACAGAGTGGAGGTGGTTGGTAAAGATATTGAATAGTGGTTGGTGGTTGGTGCTCCATCCAGGATAAGTATCTTAATCCCATGTCTATTGATTGCTGACAATCGTTCTTAATCCCACATTGCTCTGAAGTAGATTAAGCGGGTAATCTGAGAACGAATTAATGAACACTGAATGAATGTGGAAAACTACTGGGAAGTGGATGTTTTTCTACTCCCAGAATATCAGTTTAGTATCCATGTCATGTGAATAATGTAATTCAGCAGCAGAAGGCAGGGATTGCAACGTAACACTAAATTCTTTCAAAGCTAGGTTTGACTCCAAGGGTGAACAGCATATTAGAGATCAGAGAGTTATACAGGCAGCCTGCAACCATGTGACCTCAGTAGGTATATGGTGCCTAATCTACCCAACAGCGGATTAATACAACTTTGTATCTCCACAGGGACAAGCAGGAAGCAGAATTCATTATTTTTTGCTCTCTACTTCATTAACTGCATAGGAAATATAGAGTCGTTTTTCACTCCAATCCCCAACACAGATAATGAGGCCGTTTTCCTGTATCTAAATTATCTTTACTCATGCAGGCAAGTAGGACTTGGAGAATGGATACATTAATACTACAAAATCCCTTAACTAGATCTTATGTTCTCGAGGGATTCAAAAATGTTATATCTCTGACCCCCCCCCCCCTCAATTTTAGACAGTTATGATTTGGTGTGACTCATTTAAACTAAAACTCAACAGCTTGTGTATCAAGACTGAAAGGATGTATTTTGGTGTCCTACAGTACAGCATTTAACATCAAGAACAATTAGTAACTTCTGGATGGAATGCAGAAGGAAAGGCTTTAAAGATGAAAGCTTCAATAAACAATATAAAAAAGATCATCAACATTTAGGGGTAATACCTAAGAAAAAGGCACATCTTTACCTAGAGAGGGTGGCAGTGTTAGTATGGGCTCAAGGGTACAAGCCCATTAAACTTTTAGTACACAGACTCAGAGCTAGAAAGAGCAAAATAACTTCAGGTATTAAATACCCACGCAATGTGAAAACAGTTTTTCTGCCGACCTAGATCAAAGAGACCTTTTTGGATTTTTTTGCTTCAATATACAATCTGGACAGGGTAACAGACCCCACCTAAGATTTCTATATATTTGGATAAGGTCACCTTCCCTATCCTGTCTGATGCCCATCACGGTCAGTTAGCATCTCTGGTTTCTGAGGCTGAAATTAAAGCAGCCCTGTTCTTTTTTTTAAAAGGTAAAGCCTGAGGTCCCAATGGTCTCAATTTGGAACTCTACAATTTCCCTTCTGGCAAGTTAGCCCAGCCCTTCCAGCTGTCTTTCATTCCTTTCAAGAATCACAATCTAGTGATCCCAATTCCACAGGACAGGTGATTTTTGTCTTCCCCAATCCAGGAAAAGATCACTTGCTTTCCCAGAATTACAGGCCTAGCTCCCTAATCAATATGGAGGTTAAACTATATGCCAGGGCTCTAGCCTCACAGCTTTACAACATACTCCCTGATATTATATTCAACATCTAGGTGGAATTTATTAAAGATGGGCATATTGTGGACCATCTAAGAACCCTTATGTTACATTTTCAGGGTTAAAGAATGTTCTCATACCTGCCGTGCACTGGCCCAGTCTCAATTCTCACCACTAGTGCCAGTGAGGGGCGTGCACATTGGGAAGGATAGCAAGTAAACACACAGTGAAGTACAATTTCCCTTAAGAGCACACAGAGATCGCAGTCAGTCTGGGGCTGGTTTCTACTTTTCTCTCCAGATCCCCAATAAGACTCCCCAGTGGCACAGCTATAGGGTTCAGATCTCAGCCGAGTAGTCAAGCCAAAACCTCCAGTACCCTCTCTGTCCAACCAGTGCTTTGTGTTCCTGCCCAAGTAGCTGACACAAACACACACACACACACATACACACACACACACACACACACACACACACACTTTGAGATTTGGTTTATATACAAACACACAGACATTCCTGAGGAAGGCTGGCACAGGTTCTCCAGCTATGCCCCCTCCTGCCAGGCTATAACGTAGTAATCACTGCCACCAACTACTCTTACCAGCTACTAATAAGGCCCTTCCCAAAGGGTGACCAATTTCAGTGTGCAATATTACTGTTATCCGAATAATAAGTGTGACCCAGGGCTAAAGCTACTGGAGTGTCTTGGATAGTATCACCAAATACGTGCAATGTACTCTAAGAGCTTAAGTTACATTTGCATAAAACAGCCACAGTTCAAAGGTTTACAAATATTTAATAATAAACAATAAAAACACAAGACAATACTTATTACTTCAATAGAGTGACATTACAGAGTTCAAAGATCACAAGAAAATGCTTTAAATAATACTTAGAATAGTCTGACATAAATATGGAAAACAGCTAGACTAATCTGGCTATTTCTATCTATCTCTAAGAGAGATAACTGTTCTAAATAAATATCTTACTTACAAACCAAAGGCAGAGTGCTGGTGAGGTGATGTGTTCAGGTTCAGACAAAATACAAAAATGCTCTCTCTTTCCCTCTGGGAAAGTCTTAAATTGATAACACAGTACTGCTGAGTCATTTCAGATTACATAATTCTTAACAGTTCTGATTTAGTTCCCCAGGCTCACAGAAACTCAAAATGTACATTTCTTAGTAAGCTGCACCTGGCCAGGAAGCCACAGCAATAAAAGATATTATACATGTAAAACCTTAGTGTGTCAGTAAGTCTGGCTGTGGGTCCAGAATCCAAGGAGCATCCATGAGAGAGGGATGGAGAAAGGGGAACCAAATTTGACGAGGCCAGTATGGAGCAATCAGAATCATTCTGCTTCCCAAGGCTTGCGCTTTCTGAATAACCTTTGACAGCAAGGGAACCAGAGGGAAGGCATATAGTAGACCGGAGGGCCAATCATGGACTAGAGCATCCCTGGGTGACTGCCCCTGAGGGGGGATCAACGTGAAGTAGCTGCTGCATTTGGCACTGAGGAGGTTAGCAGAAAGGTCGCAGCAAGGCTGACCCCACCTGCCGAAGATCTGTTCCGCAACTTGACAGTTCATTTGCAGGATGGTAGTTCGGTACCCCTGTTGTCCCAAGACAATCTACTATTGGCATTTTGTCTTTCCCACTTACTGGCTTCCTCACCTTTTGTTCCTCAACTTGCCTCTGTGGACATTTATATGTTACATGCCCCCACTGGTTGCATTCAAAACATTTAACCCTAGGTCCTGGACGTGTACCTGGACTAGTGGCTTCCCCTGCTACTGGCAGATTCTGTTGGGGCAGTCTGGACTGCCCACCATGTGGTTCCCTTAGACCCATGAGCAGCACTGGGTGTCATTTTCCTGTGCAGGGATGCCCTGTTTGCTAGGTATAGGTCTCCCTTCTTCCCCAACTCATCTGAAGTAGCACATTGTCTATCAGCTAACCAGATCCTCATGTCCTCAAGCAAAGTGCTCAGGGCTTGTTCCCTCACCAAAAGGTCTGCCAGCCCTTCAAAAGTGGTGACCTGACATCCACTCACCCACCTATGAAAATAAGTGCTCAGTTCAGCAACATATTCACACACACACTTTCATCTGCCTTGTGTCTATGTTCACGAAACGTTTTCCTATAAGTTTCAGGTGTTAGCTTAAAAAATTCTAACAATTATAGTTAAAACAGTCAATGTCAGATAATTTGGAAAGTACATTTTCAGGTTTACTATGGAGTAAGGGGGTCAGGAACCATAACCAGAGCCTTTGGTCAGCATCATACTGTTTACATACCCTCTCAAACATATGAATGAAACTATCAAAATTATGTCCCTCTGTAAACTGTGAAAGAAATTTACTGATGTTTTGTGCTTCTGGGGTTCGGTTACTCCCTTCTCCATTACCTCCATGACTCTGGTGAAGAATCAGCATCTCCTTTTCATGCTGCCTCTGCCTCTCCTTCTCCACAGCTTCCATTTCCAAATGCCTGGCCTCCAACTCAAATCTCTTTAGCTCCAGATGGATTTTTAAGTCCTCTGCAGAAAGGCTGAGCTGTCCATTCTCTGAATGTTATACATCTCCACAGCCAGTCTGATCATCCTCCTAATTGCTGTTTTCTGATGCAGCTGTGACCAAAGCTGAAATCATGTCTGCCTTAGTCACGTTTCCATGCACCAGTCCCTTAGCCTGGCACACCTCAGACAACTGTCTCCTTGTCAGCTTGCCATACTCCTCTGCTGACATGCTTGCCTGCTTTCCTTAACTAACTAAGATAACAAAAGAAATAAAACAATTGTGATCTGAACTCTGAATAGTCACTGCATGGCTGATTTAAGGTACAAAAACAGCTTCAGTGATCACTGTACACAAACTACAGGAATTCACTATCCACACAACTACAAGCCAATTAGTATGTGATGTGACTAACTCAACATATTCAAACAATTAATATTTGATGTGGATATCCCAACAATTAATATGTGACACTCGTGCACTGGCCCAGTAATCAAGGAGCCTCAATCCTCACCACTAGCACCAGTGAGGGGCGTGCACATTGGGAAGGATAACAAGTACCCACACAATAAAGTACACTTTCCTTTAAGAGCACACAGAGTTCAAAGTCAGTCTGGGGCTGGTTTCTCCCTTTCTCTCCAGATCCCCAATAAGACTCCCCACTGGCACAGCTATAGGGTTCAGATCTCAGTCGAGTAGTCAAGCCAAAACCTCCAGTACCTTCTCTGTCCAACCAGTGCTTCTTGTCCCTGCTCAAGTAGCTGACACACACATACTTTGAGATTTGGTTTATATGCAAACACACAGACACTCCTGGGGAAGGTTGGCACAGGTTCTCCAGCTATGCCCCCTCCTACCAGGCTATAAGGTAGCAATCACTGCCACCAACTACTCTTATCAGCTACTAATAAGGCCCTTCCCAAAGGGTGACCAATTTCACTGTGCAATATTACTGTTATCCAAATAAGTGACCCAGGGCTAAAGCTATTGGAGTGGCCTGGACAGTATCACCAAATACATGCAATGTACTCTTAACAGCTTAAATTACCTTTACACAAAACAGCGACAGTTGAAAGGTTTAAAATATTTAATAATAAATAATAAAACACAAGACAATACCTATTACTTCAACACAATGACATTACAGAGTTCAGAGATCACAGGAAAAAAATTAAAATAATGCTGTAGAATAGTCAGACATAAATATAGAAAACAGCTAGACTAATCTGGCTATTTCTATCTATCTCTAAAAGAAATCACTGTTCTAAATAAATATCTTACTTACAGAGCAAAGGCAGAGTGCTGGTAAGCTGATGTGTTCAGGTTCAGACAAAATACAAAAATGCTCTCTCTTTCTCTCTGGGAAAGTCTTAAATTGATAACACAGTACTGCTGAGCCATTTCAGATTACATCATTCTTAACAGTTCTGATTTAGTTTCCCAGGCTCAAAGAAACTCAAAATGTATATTTCTTAGTAAGCTGCACCTGGCCAGGAAGCCACAGCGATAAAAGACATAATACATGTAAAACCTTAGTAATTATCTCTTAAATCAAGACAACAGAAATAATTCCTGGCCCAGACATCCTGTCTCCGAGCTAGAGATCAATCAGTCATACAATGCTTAACTTATCAGCTTTCTTCTATCAGAGTGCACTGTGGTTACATTTTTGAAGCTCAGTACAACATATAGTTTAATCATAACATATAGCTCTCTTTACATTTGTAGAAAAAGTCTGTGGATTACATTAATATTTAGAATGACATAAAATTATTTACAAAATTCTATCTATCTAGGCTGGCAGCCTTCACACCTGCTACGGACTTATTTATTGATTTTGAAAAGTCCTATGACTCCATTAATCGGTCATACCTGTGGACAATCATACAATCCTTTGAGTTTACAGAAACTTTTATCAGATCAGTTAGAGCCCTTTACATAAGCCTGCTGCAAAGATACTTAATAATAACACCTTATCTTTCACTTTCCCATCAGCACATGGATGTACAAAAGGCTGCCTATTGTCTCCTGCACTGTTTTTATTAGCTAATGAAGCACTAAGCAGACTCTTAGGCTCTGGAGCCATAATTTCTGGCTGGTCCCTCCATAATATCATCAAGGCGATCCTGATGTTCATGGATAACTACTTGATCCTTACTGAAAATCCATTACTATGTTCCATCTATACAAGAGAATATATAGAACTATTTGGCAATTGTTAAGGACTGTGGATAAATGCGGCCAAAATAGAACGCCACCCTATTAATGAAACAGCCAAAGACCTTAAAGCATTCAATCCTCCATTTCCCTTTAAATGGATGAAGTCATGGCCTAAAACATCTAAGCATCACATTATCCCCTGACATATCTGAGATATTTAAACAGAATCAACATGATATCTGGGATAAACTCTTCATATGGGTCCATTCCTGGTACCATCTGCACCTCTTGTTTATGGGATGCATTACTGCAGTTAAGATGATGGTGGCTGCCTTGATCTTTTATGTTGTTAGGCAGACATCTACTCTTCCTCAAATATATGACTATATAAGCTAAGCAAGTTACTATCAGTCTTTATTTGGAATAATGGTAGGATAAGGTCAAAATGTACCATCTAGCTCATTTGGTCTGGGGATTCCTAACTGGGGAATATATGCTAAAGCCTTCATAATTTCCCACTTCTTTTCAGTAAGACATAAATCTCTCCCATGGTAGGTATTAAATGAAGTGCACATTATAAATTCTCAATCACCTTAGGGGTTAAGCTTGTACCATTAATCCTTACCTAAACACATAATCTACTGACACACCATATCAATAACAAATGCAGCCATTTGATTTCTCTTCACACATCATTCATAGCCCAAGATATGGGGATCAGCCATCCCCCAATACACATTTCCTTTATGACAAGATGCCGGTTGCCTTTCCTTCATGAGAGAAGTGTGGGAATATATAGCTTGGGGACCTGACACATGTAATGGAAGGGAAATGAATGCTGAGCTCATTTGATGAACTCCAGAATAAATTGTCCTTGCCTCAGACAGATTTCTGGAAATGTTTGAGCATAAGATATACGGTTCTTAGATATCCTATGCAAATCATATTTCAGAAGTACCAACTCCCCTGGTGGGCTTAACGACTCAGTCTCAATTGTCTACTTCATTAGACCAAATGTGAAAAGTGGACAGTGTAGATACAGAACAATAAATGTTGACATTAGTGGAAATATGAAGAACAGGCTTATCACATAAATCAGGTCAGTCGACCCAGAGAGTCCTGTATACTATATAAACTTGTTTTTCAACAATTTAAAATGTTAAATGCAAATTCCTTATGTATATGAAAAGCTAATATTATTTATTCATAATGGCTGGGATCCAAATGAAGCAGTGAAGAAAGGTCTCTTGAAGTTAGCTGGCTATCAGGCATGTGGCCAACCTACACCCGATGTTGATCACAAGTTCTGGAGGCGTCCCTTGGCATAATCTGGTGCTGGGTCAACACACTGAAGACTTTATCTTTGCTGTATCAAATAAAAAAGGATGGGCAACATTTAAATATCACAATATATCCTTGTTCTGCCCATCTCTGGGTTATTTGCAACAAAAGTTTTAACTAAGAAGATCACTGACTTAAAAACTCTAAACTGCCAGAAAAGTCTAGAAGCACTGTCTCTTTATTCAGTATCTTATAAACTTCTGAAGGGAGATATATGCCTTACCTTAGGAACCCAGTGGTCCTTCCTGGTTCTCCAGGATATCCACAAATCAAAGTCTGACAAATACCAGAACTAAGAATCTAAATTTTCTTCAACAAATAAATAAAATATGGTGGTGAGACAGGTTCATTATGCAGCACCTCCCTAACCTCTGGAATAGATTCCCATGGCAAAACGTGCAAGATAATGATCTCCTTTCTTATGGGAACTGGATGATTGGATGAGTATTCACAAATTCGTTCCAGCTTGACTGGCCTAGCTCTCCTTGAAAAAGTAGTTACAATCTAACGGTGGGTACTGGTGGAAGTACAAGGCTACAAGACTCAGTTGCCTTGTATTTTCTGTAATTTCTATGATTCTAAAATGTCAGGGCTAAAAACTACCAAGGGAATGTAAGGCTAGGCTTCATAAAATCCTCACAGACCAATAGGTTAATAGGTGCCTACAAACCCATGAGCGACTCTTAATTGGAAGGAAAAAAAAAACTGTATGTAAGAAGAATGGCAACAGTAAAATTGCCAGGAACAACATCAATTGTTAAGAAAAGCATAACTGGTGAAGCAGGGAAGTGCATAACTTCATGTGTAACAAGAACTCCAACATTAAAACTAACAATAACTATAGCAGTTGGTAAGAACAGCACTACTGATAATGCAAACTGGAGGAAAAATGCAAACTCTATGTGTAGTAAGTGCAGTGGAGAAGAATGCCTTTTTGCAGCACTGCTAGGATGCTCCTTTGGTCTTGGAATGTGGCTACGGAATGTGGCTACATTCTACCAGCACAGTGTGGATATACTATAACAAAAGGAATAATGTTGCAGGGATGCAAGACTTCAATGATTGCAAAAACAGTCTGTGTAAGTTGCTTTATCCATTCCATACCATATATGATTGCTGTGACAAGGGAAAATAAATAAGCACTTGTATTTTTATTATGTCTACAGAAGGAACATGTTACTATTTAATTCGCATTCACACCTACCCCTGCTTTTCCACTAGTGCAAATGTAAACAGGAGTGCAGCCTTCCTATTCCTATGTCTCCCTCTCTACACAGCCCCTCTTTTTCTTAATCCTAGACATTCACAGTCCCACACTTCTTACCATTAGTACTGTCTTAAAATCATCACGAAGGCGGCATGCATTTGTATTACATTGTAATGACATTCGCTAACCATGATAACCTGCAGTTATATATACTATTCTTCTTCGGTTTGTTTCTAGGCTACATCACTTCTGAATGTTTTCATGTTATTAAGCTTGATTTCTTCACTTGTTATATATTTCTGGGTCACAAACAGGTGTTCTGCATCTGATACATCTTCTGCAGTAAACAAATGCTATCCATGTAAATAATGCATGTATACCTTATGAATTATAAATAATTATAAATAGATATTCCCATTCCCTGAGTACAGTAGACAAGGACTCTTGAAATTCTTGATCTGTATCCCGTTTAATGTATAAGAAACATATCATAACAAACTAACAACTTCTCACCCCAAATAAAGACTGACATATAGCAATAATAAACACTCATGAACTTTCTGTTCTGTCACAAGTATCTTTCCTGGAAGGCTGTTCCAGTCAACCACCTCACTTTGCTTCCTCACATTTCCTCTCTGTTCAGTGTATATCACCACCACCACTACAAAGTGTTCTCAAAATACCTAAGTACATGAGGTATGTCACCACTACTTGCAGAGGGTCTATGAATATATGCATGAAACAGCCAGCACATAGAACTCCAACCAACAGTAGTATGCCCAATACCTGGCATCACATGGAGACCTCCAAAATCCATACACATAATGACAACATGTAGCATCCTCCCTAATCCCCATTGTCTTCACAGCTGCAGCTGATATCCCTGGCTGACTCTGTTACAATAAACATAGTTGAAGCTCTCAGCCCCAGAAGTTGCAGCAATCTCCGTGCTCCTCCCAGTTTGTCAGGCAGCACAGATTGCACATTCATGCACTCAAGCAGTGATCAATGCCTTCATCTTTGCCATCTGTCGACCATCCTGACTCAGCTCACATTAATCAATGACCTCTGCCTACCACACCAGACCTACCAGAGGTCAAAGGCCATCCCTCATCTATCCTATCAGAGATTAGATTTCCCCATTCTCTTTACCTATCCTGTTAGTGACAACAGCCCCCCATCTTCCTTCCTTACTGTCATATTAGCATTAAGCTGTGTCAGTTGTACATACTGTTAAAAACCCTTTGCCTTTGTGTTCACTTTAGTTACACCCCTTCTACCAACCCTGAGAAGCTCACCAAAATACCTTCCACTAGCTGTCAATATTTCAGAACCTTTCTTTACAATACAAATCCAAGACTTTCTTAGTTCTTTGCCTAAACCTAGTACCACCCTACGATATCAAATTAACAACTCACTGTTAATCTATTAACCATTACTACAGGCCAGAAGGTTTGAAGACAAAATAAAAATCCAAGGTAATGCAGAGTAAAAGATGTCCACTCATATAATTTTGATAATTATGACAGTATTTTACTCAGACAAAGGAAATATTAGATCTTCTTGAGGGAAAACTTGCATTGGACTGCAAAAATGCTACAGAAAAGTTGGTACCTACTTTTAGCAGACCCAATGTTTAAGAAAAACTGCAGTTAAAGGGAGTTGCAAGACAAATAAATAAAAAAAACATCAGATAATGATATACAAGTCAAATGGATACCAGTTTGTGTAATTAATTAAACTAAGTACAAGCAAATAAATATGTTTACAAAGAATACTTATTTTTTCAAGACTTTACAGCTTTTTGACATTATTCAGCATTTACCTGGCTCAAGATGGCACCTTGAGACTAAGTGCTGGGAATATAACCTAGGTAAGATCTGCTATTAATCTTAGCAATGATGAGAATAGACAGCAGTAAATAAATAAAAAAGTTCTGAAAACAAAAATGCAAACTTTACATACTACAGTCACATTTCAAACTATTACTCCTTCAACTTCTCCACTTTCATGTTTGTATAATTCTGAGTTTTGCCCATCCTATAATGAAGTACTCCCTCTTAAAAAAAAGAATGTAAGTGGTTGCCACGTGAGGTAACAGTGAAATTTCTGTAAGGAAGTGGGAAGGAAAACAAATGTTTTTATGTTTAAGGCATGCGTGTGTGTGTGTGTGTGTGTGTGTGTGTGTGTGTGTGTGTGTGTGTGTGTGTGTGTGTGTGTGTGTGTGTGTGCTGGCGGACTTTGAGTTGGAATTCTGAGCTGGGAATTTCTGGTTAAAGGCTTATAGTGCATGCATATTTGAACTGTTTCTTACTGAAATTGGTACACCTTGTTTGCTGTAGCATAGACTAGATCCAGGCCTGCTAAATCTAGCTTTGTTTGTATGCTTGTTGTTTGTTTGCTTGTTATTTCCCTGAAACGCTAATTCCACCTAAAACACGGCTTTTCAGCGCTTCTGTGGATCCCTAGTGATACCTGCATTGCTTACTGTACTTATTTCCTTGTTTCACTTGAAAGAAAGTTACTGTTTGTCGTTTTTGTATTTAAGTTACCTGTAACACATTGCATTTAAGTTACCTGGCACTTGCTCACTAAGTCAGCACTAAAAAATTAAAAGCACTACACCCTCACAAACTCCCCTTGAGTACCTTGTTCCCCATTGGCCCTTTTTTCAATTATAAAGGAATTCCCAATACTATTCTAGCATGTACAATGGTCAGTTGTCAATCTCCTCTCCGGTCCAGCTGGTGAATCTGGGAATCTTGAGGCAATGTTTCAACTGCCTCATGTACACAGACAACCCTCTCCTCCTCCCAACAAATTCCAACACATGTGAAAGATGCAACCATATAGCCAAACTGGAGGCTTAGCTCTCTCAACTCAGCACTGGTGTAACCAGTCAGGAGGAGAAGGAAACCACACTTACTACAATTCCAGTCTCACATAGACCTACCACGACAGCAAACCAAACACATAAACACACAAAAACATACTCGGAGGCTCTAAATAAAAATCTGTCTAAGCAGCAGAGACCTCCAAAGCAGACACCCAAGCAACCGCTACCCCAAAACAAAACACGTGCAACACATAGCTCACAAAGCCAGTGTGCCGAACAGTCACAGCCCTTAAGGCTAAACAACCCACCTGATACACTCGTTAGGTGACTCTATCGTCAGGCACACTGACGTCCCGCTCACCAGACTGAACAATGAGAAGGTCACGGTGAGCTGCCTGTCGGGCGCTAGGATCCGCCACATAACACAAGCACTCAGGTCACTCCAAGGCAAGTACAAATATGACTCAGTCATTGTCCATGCTGGTGTGAATGACCTGAAACGTACCTCCCTGGACTACATGAAAAGAGACATAGAGGAGCTCTCTGAGCATGTAGCCCAGACCGGTATGACCCTGACCTTGAGTTGTATCTTACCCTCACCAAGAATGACGCCACAATATGAAGACAAGATGATCAATTTCAACAATTGGTTTAAGTATTGGTGTCATTCAAAGGGGATCCAATGCCTGTCAGCCTGGGATGACATGCTCGACAAGCCACGATGCTTCGCTAGGGACGGCTTGCACCTGTCACCCCTGGGCTTTCGGATATTGGCAAAGGCTCTTGCTACCCCCATAGTGCCTTTTTTAGGCAAGGCTCAAAAGACAAACCCACCTCCATAGGTATCACAAGGGATAAGAAACTAAGAGTAATGCTACTCAACGCCAGAAGTCTAAACCTCAAGATGCACACACTCGAAACTCTCCTTAGCATGGAGAACATCGATATCTGTGCAGTAACACAAACCTGGTTCAAGGATCCCAAGAGCACCCCAGCACTACCACGTTATACCTCATACCATGCTTTTCGGCCCCAAAACTTGGACCGAACCACAAAAGGAGGGGGAGTATCAATATTTGTCAAAGATACCCACACCTCCAGGTTGGAGGCACAGCACGAAGCATCAGAGACTATCCATGTGCAACTAACAGTGGGTAAAACTGCCTTCCAGTTTATAGCCTGCTACAGACCACCCTCCCAAACCCAGGAACCCATCTCGGCCTTCCTGAGAACACTGGAAAATATGAAGGTCTCTCCAAACACCATTATATTGGGCGACTTCAACTACCCAAACACAGACTGGGAGCATTACTCTAGCTCCAACACCCTAGCCCAAAGGTTCCTAGAATTTATAAACTCAAATGCTATGGAACAACTTTTTACCACTCCCACAAGAGGGGAAAACATACTGGACCTGATCATCACCAACATGGTAAGATCAGACCATAAACTAATCTCACTAGATATTCACATCCCGACCCCACCCCCTGCCCAGAAAACCACAATGAAAAACTTCTCTAAAGCAAATTTCACACTCCTCAAAACTGAGGTGGAATCCTTCAAAGCCCCCGGGCCTGTGAAAAATACGGCCCAGACCTCTGAATCCTTTATAAACGCATTCTATGAACACCTTCAGGAATGCATGGATCATGCAATCCCAAATAAAACCAAGACCCAATCCTCCAAAGGCAGACGTCCGATCTGGTGGACCCCAGCCATAAACAAACTATACAATAGAAGGAGGAAGCTACTACATGACAGAGCAAAATCCCAAAAAGGGAAGGCATCTCTGATCAGTATTAGCAAAAAACTACGGGCACTCATAAAATCGTCTAAGGCCAGCTTCGAGAGAAAAATTGCACAGGACACTAAGGATAATCACAAGACTTTCTTTAGTTATGTTAGGAACCTGGGTGGGAATTCCCAGATATGCTCAGAATTAGTCCAAAATTACAAAAAATACACCAAACCCACAGACATTGCCAACATCCTAGCTGACAGGTTCAGTGCAAATTCCCCCCCCCCACCAAAAGGGCAAATATCTATCCCAGCAGAGTGCTGCCCCCCTGACATCTCAGATGCTCAGGTAAGAGCCACCCTCTCCAAAGCAAAAAACACAGCATCAATGGGACCAGACAGTGTCCCGGGCTGCGTCCTACATGAACTCCAAGAAGAGCTAAACCCAAACATAAAACTACTGTTCAATCTCAGCCTTACTACAGGATATGTACCCAAAGAGTGGCATACAGCAACAGTGGTCCCTCTCCACAAAGGTGCTGCCTCAACGGATCCTGGAAACTATCGCCCCATAAGCCTGACTAGCTTGGTCTGCAAAGCTATGGAAAGGATCATCATGGACCTCATAAATAAAGATATTGGGGACCTACAGACACTGGATCCTACCCAGTTCGGCTTTGTTAAGGGCAGATCCTGCCTCTTAAACCTGGTTGATTTCTTTGAAACAGTCATCAAGGCCATTGACGAGGGGAAGGTGGTCCACACAGCCTACCTGGACCTCGCAAAAGCCTTCGATACAATACCCCACTCGGGCATTATAGATAAGCTCACCAGCTTAAATATAAACCCCTATGTCACTAGATGGGTTGCAAACTAGCTCAAGGACAGAACCCACATGGTTAGAATTGCTGGAGCCATGTCAAGACTCCAAACCAGTTACAAGTGGCGTCCCACAAGGCTCAGACGTGGGACCTCTCTTGTTCGGTATATATTTCTTGGAGGTACAGGCCAACACGGAAGGACTGTGGCTGACCAAGTTCACAGATGACTGCAAACTGGGCGCCATAATCAACTCTCCAGCCGACACAAGCATCCTCCAAAAGGGCCTCATAGAAACAGACAACTGGTGCCAGAGCCATGGCCTCAAGCTAAATGCCAAAAAGTGTATAGTCATCCCCTTTGGCAAAAACAAAGTGCCCACAAATTACCACATAGGTGGTAATCCATTAAGTACAGAAGAAGTAATTAGGGACCTGGGGACCCAAGTTGATAGCAATCTCTCATTTGACAACCACGTGGCCAAAGTGGTTAGAAAAACATTTTATATAGCCCACCTAATCATGAAGGGATTCACATCTAGATCAGGGGAGGTCATCGTGCCTCTTTACTCATCCCTCATCAGGCCCATAATTGAGTACAATGCCCCTTTTGGGATGTACCTTACCAGACACCTGCAGCAACTGGAAAGACCCCAAAAGTACCTCACCAAGAGGATCAAAGGGCTCAAACAGATGCCATATGCTGCCCGGTTAAAGAAACTCCAGCTCTACTCAGTGGCATACCACCTGCTCAGAGGCGATCTGTGCCTGACGTATAAAGCCATGTCCAATCCGGAATTAATGGACATGCTGCACCTCAGAAAATCCAAATCCCATCGAGCTATGCGCTCGAGAGACTTGAACCTCAGCACTGAAATAAATAGGACATGCTGGAGGGACAGATTCATAACCCAGAGGCTCCCTTCACTCTGGAATAAAATCCCAGTCCAGGTTTGGCAGAGTCCCTCATTGACTCTCTTCAAGAGGAATCTTGATGAGTGGATGGGAGATCGTAGGTTTATCCCAGGTATCACTTCTGTGTCACTGTTAGACAGAGGCACAGTATACTAACCTCGAAAAAGGGCATAGCAAAATTTATTTAAAATGGGTGGAGAAAGCCAAACACTCTGGCTAGGCTTATAAATGCCCTAGGGCAGATAGCCTAGTATGAACCTATGAACCTATGAATTCCCAGTACCTCTGCATGAGGCGAACTTGCACTACTGTGCCCGGCGCTGTGGGCAGAGTCTTGACTTCCATTTCCATTCACTTTTCATTTCACTCCAAACAGGCAGTAGCATGTCTTAAGAAGTTTCACTTCAATAACTGTTTTATGCAATAGAAGAATGTTATTATTTGTGCCTTAAAATGTCAGGATACTTGCAATTTTTTGTTTTATTTATTTATTTATTTTATTTTATTTATTTATATTTGCAGGACACAATTGCCCAGACAGCGACAATGCTGCGAAAGAGGAACCGGTGGTAACCCTAACATGGCTGTATTTATTTAATCCTGAAATTATAAATGCATTAGTGTACCGAAACTCCCCTTCGTAATTTGGGATTCTTAGTCTGCTGAGTAAAATCATGTATTTCAACTCAAGAGTCATCCTGTAAGAAACAAGTGCATTAGCAGGAATAAGATATAGTTCTGTTCTAAATGTTAATAAAGAGCACAGTTGATGCCTCAGTGTAACAGGTTTTGTTAATTACAAATCAAAAAATTAGAAAGTTAATGATTCATACTTTAGCATCCATACTCTTATTATCTTAATTAGCACAAACTGCCATCAATGCTTAGGTGTAACACTGTTTGAAATATTACAGTACATTACATAAACTGTATCCCCAGTTCAGTATGAAAATTCTTAACTATGCTCCTACACCAACACACATAAAATGTAGCTATACCTGTACATGCATGCACGCGCGTGCGCGCACACACACACACACACACACACACACACACACACACACACACACACACACACACACACATACAGACACACACAAACACACACACACACAAACAAACCTCACCCTCTTACCTAATGAAATATGGACAAAACCTAAAATAATGGGAGGGGGCAAAGGTCCAAAAATAAGGACAGATTTTAAATATTGCTCTTACAAATCAGAAAGCAGCTAGAATAACATAACTTGTGTTAGCACGATTTGTAATTACACTGCAAACTTTTCCCGTTTTTTTTTTTTTTTCTGAATTTTCTTGCTGGGATTTTGTGTGTGTATGTGTGTGTGTGTGTGTGTGTGTGTGTGTGTGTGTGTGTGTGTCCTACAGCAGAGTGGCTTTCACTGGACTTCTGGTTAAGCAGCAGTCGTCTGCCAAATAGTGCCACCATTCCGGCAGAGTCTCACTTCCGTTTCACTCTGAATTCTCACTACCGTGCCTAAAGAAGTTTCACTTCAAAAATATTGGACTGTGTCAAACGTACACATGAACTAAAGTTAAATTTGTTCAAAAACTGGCCAGTGTAACTAAATGAAGTAAAACAGTTCATTTTGACAGAATGTATGTGAGCTGATCTTACATGAAAAATAAAGACACAGACACAAAAAAAAAACTTCCTCTTGAAAACAAGTTGGAATGATGAGTACCTCAGTAGTGATACCACCTTGTCACAAAAGGAAATACTGCCACCCGAGCTATCTGAATTTTGTAAACAATTCTATGTCATTTGTGAATATTAATATGATTTATATAAAACTGTGACAGAAGGAGATACTGCCAGCCTAGCTATCTGCAATTTTGTAAATAATCATATGTCATTTGTGAATATCAACATGATTCATATGCTTGTCTTACAAATGTATTAGAACTGTATATTATGTGTATATCAAACTGCTGGTACAGAAGTGTGTGTGTTGAACAGGGTTTGTACATTACTGAGCCTAGATTTGTGACCACAGTGTACCCTGCTGGATTAGAGCAGACATGTATATAAACTATTGCACCTGTGTAAATGTATATGTTTTAACAGTTGGAACTAGAATATAAAGGGTTAATCTGCAAAACTTCAAGAAAATAGTTGAAATTAAATTGCTTTATGATTGTGCTATAAAAGTTAGTTTCAGTCAACAGGAGACAGGATGTCTATACTAGGGGACTCTCCATGTTTCCTTAAAAGAGAGATAATTTCTAGGCTTGAGAGGCAGAAGTGTTTTATTGTTTTGGGACTTCCATGATCTCCAAACATTTGAGGAAAAGCCTTTATTTATGTATTCTTCACAGGGAGATGCTAAATGTTGGTAGTTCTGACAATGGGGGTTTAGTTTGGGAACTAAAGTCAGATGACAGAAAGGGATGTCATCCAAGCTAACCCAACAATAATATCTGATATTAATTTAAGAACACTCTGAGAGAGAGAGAGGGGGCATTTTGTATTTTGTCTTTCACCTAACAAGAACATCCACTCACCATCTCTGTACTTGCCTTGCTGTAAGTAAGTTAACTAGGGTACTGTAACTTCTCTTAGACACAGTCAGGAATATACTGAAGTGCAGCTTAGATGTTTTCTTTATTTATCTGAGATGGTCCTGCAATGTTGTTTTAAATATTTCCTGTGATTTTGAACTCTGAAGTTTCTGTGTTGATTTATTGAGTATGTTCTTGTTCTTTTATTATTTATTAAATATATTTAAACCTTTATTTGTGGCTGATATTTGTGAGAGATATTTAATCTCCTAGAGTACTTGCATATCTATTATGTGATAATGTACAGGCCACTCCTAATAGCCTGGCCCTTGGTCAAACTACCATTTGGATTAATAGCAACATTACATAGTAGGATTGCACACCCTTTGTTAAGGGCCTTAAAGCAGATGATAAAGAATTGGCTGGTAGCAGTGATATCTACCTTATAGTCTGGGCAGAAGGGGGCATAGCTAGTAAGCCTGTGCCATCTTTTCCCAGGTGTGTGTGTGTGTGTGTGTGTGTGTGTGTGTGTGTGTGTGTGTGTGTATAAATCAAACCTCAAAGTGTGTGTGTCAGCTACTTGGGTAGGGACACAAAGCACTGGTTGGATAGAATAGGTGCGCCAGTGAGGAGTGTTATTGGGGATCTGGAGAAAGAGGGAGAAACCAGCCCCAGAGTGACTGTGGTCTCTGTGTGCTCTTAAGGGAAATTGCACTTTATTGTGTGTGTACTTGTCATCCTCCCATTGTGTACCTCCCCCACTGTTACCAGTGGTGAGGATTGAGGCTCCTTGATTACTGGGCCAGTGCAGGAGCGTCACACTACCTTTCTTCAAAAAGACTTCTGAATGGGTCTAATCAGTGGGCCATATTAAAGAAGTTTATAAGCACAGGAGTAAGGAACATTATCAGTCAAGCAATCACTGGAACAATAAGATTCCTAGCCATGTACACATTTAAGTAGACTCATTTAAAACATCTTGACAACTACTTAATAGTGCTCACCTCCCAAATCAAACAGAGCCATACAATGTAACCCTGATGTAAATATCTACCCATCCATATCAAACGTTTAGAGCAATCAAACAAGACCATATAAGGAAAACATACGAGAGGATGCCATGCAGGACAACACTGCCAATGAAGACCTTTACTCCTAAGTTACAATGCTATACTAGAAATAAAACTAAGTGCCCGTGACAGAGCACAGGAATGAGACTAAGTAGTACTTTGGTGACAGAAAATAATGTTGGTAACCAGCTGTTTATATTGTGTGTGTCTCGTTGCTATTCCCTTTTTGAATAGCAGAAAAAGAGATGAACTGACCAGTTTTAGTTTTGTATATTACTTTATTTTTCTTTCTTGAAGAGAGTACAGCAGGGTAAGGAAAGAGCGAATGGAAAAGTTTTGTAAGAGTAGAGAAAGTGTCTGAAGAAAAAGAGAAAAAATGAGAGGGAGAGGCTAAGGAAGGTATTAGTAAGGGGGTGGATTGTGAAGGAGATAAAAGGACTAAGAAGCTATTGCTGTATGGGGTAGAGTGTAGTCAGAAGGAAATTGGGGGACAGAGTAGAGGTGGTGAGTTTAGGTGATGTTGAAAAAGGTAAGAGATGTATAAATTGAGTAGGACAGTATTAGTGTCTTGCATTGGGGCTTAAATGATACATTGTACTTCTTTGCAGAGGAAGAATTTCTACTCAGATAACAGACATTTTGGAACAATGGAAATAGATTTTATGTGAGGTGGGAAAGAAAACCAAACTTTTTTTTTAATGAAAAGGAGGAGTGATCTGGAGAATGCAGTTTGGTGTTTGGAGGTTGCAGATTGCTGGTATGTACAGGTGACACCTAAGGTTTGGTAAGCTTCTCACATACTCTGTTGGTTATTAAGGAGAAAGTGTTCAGATTAGCTAGTTTACAGACTATCACAGTGGTTCTGATGTGCAGTAGAAAACATTTGGCTTTTGAAAGTATGGAGCAGTGGTGTTCTTTCAAAAAGGGGTGAGGGTGATAAACGGGCAAATATTATTACATGTAGTTTGTAGAGTTCTGAGAGTCTTTGTTGAGACCATCACAACAACAGATAGATCACATTCCGGTTAGTGCAGACAAACTCCTTTACTGATGGCTACTCTCCTTTCCGTGAAGAGGAAGAACAATGATTTTGCATTTCAGAAGAGCAGACTGTTTCTTTTTAATTTAGTATAGTGAAACTGTTTTTGAAGTTGAGGCAGCAGTCAAGCCAAATGCATAAATTATCTATAGCGCTCTATTTCATCTAGTTGATGTGATACATAATTAATGGTCTGTTTGTCAGGATCTTTTGCCATTCTTTTCAGGGTGCTAAGCAGCATAGCTTTAGTTTTGTTAGTGCTGAGAATGAGTTTATGTTGAAGCAGTCAGTTAGACAGGTTTGTCAGATCTTTCAACCCACACTTTATTTTCAACAGTTTCCTTTCTCTTCATAAATTGGATATAGACTGACAGTCATACACTAACTGCAAAGATTTAACATACACCATTAGGTATTTAGAATTTTGCCCAATACTATCTGGGCTTTGACAAACTTATGCATGAATTTGATTATTTGGAGCATATGATTTTAACAACCTCTTATGAATTTCACAAGCAGCAAACTCTCAATAAATCCATGTTCTAAACTGCTTGCTCTGGTGAATCACAGCGGAAGTAAGCTGAATAGGATAGGACAGGCACTAAGTATATACTAATAAAATACTGCCCTCTATGCCTCACTGCAAGCATATCACTTCACTAAAATGATCCAGTCCAAATGGTATGTTTAAAATAACAGAAACAGTTGCAAATGTCTTCTCATAGGCTTGAGTTGTGAATTGGACTTTCGTAAGATAACAGCTGAGGGCCAGTCATTTTTGGGCAGATAAATCAAAGGATAAAGACTATGAGCTGTTAATGAGCTGATTCCTGTAGTCGAAGGTTTGGTTCTCTCATCCTCCTCCTCCATTGCCTATTTTGTAACTCTAGGCAAGTCACTTAAGAAGGCATTGTTCCCAGGTCACTGCTGAACAAGGGACATGTGTCCAGTGGACTTGCCCAGTTAAGAAAAAAATACAATTGCAGAATTAGAAGTATTTGGGGCATCTAAAATACATAAGGACAGATGAAATCCACCATTGTGACCCATTGTGGATGCTAGGTGCTCCAATACGTCCCCTTTGGCCAAATATCTGGATCACCATTTAAAAAGGAGCAGTACAGAAGATTGCACGCTTGTGTAAAGACTCTTGGGACTTTCTCAAAAAATGCAATAAGTTGATTTTTGATCATACTCTTATTTTCTTTAACCACCGACGTCAAGGATTTGTTTACAGCAATTCTGCATTCCACAGAGGTGCAATGGTTCATGGAATTTCTTAGTAACATTACTGATCTGTCTCAAGATAGAATTAATTTAATTACTACACTGCTTGAGTTGGTGCTACATAATAATTATATCTATTCTAAAAATCAATATATTGTTCAAAAAAAAGTTTGGCAATGGGATCTGCTTGTGGGTCTTCATATGCTAATGTAGTCGAGGTAGAGTGGGAAGGGAGGTTCATCCTCAATAGTGAATTAAAATGTTCATGTTACCTCTATACGATGTGCCTTGATGACATCTTTACAGCTTGAAAGGACGATATTAATAACATTCCTGTTCTTCCTAGATTACATTAATAGCACCACAGACATTTTAAAATTTACTCATGACGTAGGAGAGAATATTATTTCTTACCTAGACATCATGTTGATAAAAAATAACATCAACAGGAAAATGATTTCTAGAATATACAGGAAACCCACCTTTTCTAATTCTTTTCTGCACTTCACTAGTTCACACCCCCACCAAACAAAAGAAGGCAGTAGCAAAGGGGCAGTTTGTGTGTGCAGCACGGATGGTAACCCTGTTTAATGACTTCAAAGAAAAATATGAAAAATTTAAGAGTATGCTCCTTAAGAGAGGGTATCCTAAAGCCTTTATCGATAATTATTTGCACCAAGTCAGTAATAAAAATAAAAACAATTTTTACATTCCCATCTTAATGGAAGATAAAGCTAACATCCTATTATATGTGAAACTTCTGGGTCCTTTGAGATTGGGTGTAAGCCTGGCTATAAATGTAGTTTTATTACTACTTTTTCTTTGGACTATGAGCAAATCAGGAGGGTTGTAAACAAAAATTGGTCCATAATGAACGACAGTTTGAACATAAAAGAAAAACTGAGTGGGTCTATATTACATTATCGGCTGATGAAAAGAGTGAACGCTCCTTCATCGAACCGATAATGTCGAAAGGCCTAAACAGCGAAGACACGGAACATCGTCTTTTTTTCCCCAAGGAAAAAAACTGTGGGCCATGTCTTCGGGACTTTGCTATTTCCTCCACTATGGTGCGATCTCAGAGTTGGTATATTTAAGTAGGGGGGTGAGGGGCACAGCCCTCCACACTGGGGGTGTGTTGAGGGGTGAAGCCTCCCACTCGTTTTGTGTTTTATTTTATTTATTTATTTGTTTATTTATTTGCGGAGCAGTGAATTTTTTCCCTGGGAAAAAATTCGCTGTTCCACCTCTTTGCTGTTTAGGACTTTCGACATTATGAGTTCGATGAAAGAGCGTTCGCTCTTTTCATCAGTCGATAATCTCATCTCAATTGCAAAAATCCTGCTTTACATGTATCTATTAAATAGTATTTTGTAGTATATATGTTGTAAGAAGTTTGGAGATTTTTTCCCCGGGCCTCTGCTGAAAATGGACATGTGTCCAGTCGGACTATCCCGGTCAACAAATGTAAAATAAATAAAATCTCAGAAACCCATCAGATAAGTGAAATAAAAAATAAAGTACAGTTGTATAAAATCTTACCATAGCAATAGACATCCTTGCCTTCAATGCTGTAGTATTCTTAACAGATGGGATTCCCCTGCCGTGGAAGCCCAAATGTCTGGCTAGTCTACCAAAGACTACTAGTCTCTTTTAAAAGGTACGCCGAACATCATCCAAATGCTCCTTGCGTAGCATAGGGCATAAAGGTGACGTTCAGATGTACCATAATCAGAACTGAATGCCCCAGTAAGAACACAGTCCAAGAAACCCAAGATGTAACCTGCACATCCAGAAAGGCAAAAGACTAGGGGTATGGAGGGAGGGAGTGAATACTGCAGCAGTGCAGCAAAGACATCTACCGTTATGGTAAAATTTTACATAGTTGTACTATGTCCTTACATTCACTGCTGCAGTATTCTTAAGATATGGGAGAGTGCCAAAGCTCAAGAGGAAACTTAATAGGGGGAAGGCGCAGAAGAGTCCCCTAATAAGCCATGAAGAATGGCACTAGCAAAACCAGCCCTAGCTCAAGAAATACCATCCAACTTGTACTGCTTGGTAAAGGTATGCACAGAAGTCCAGGTAGCTGCCTCAAGAACAGAATTTGTATCTAAGCCTTTGAAAAAAGCACCTGAACAAGCTACAGTTCTAGAAGAATGACCCTTAAATGAAGAAAGAAGGCTCTTGTCATGAAAAGTGTAACAAAAAGAAATAGCCTTAGAAATCCAAGAAGAAATAGTTTTCTTAGATACAGCAAAACCCAAAGATCTAGGATGAAAAGAAACAAATAACTGATCAGATAGTCCAATAGGCTCAGTCTTATTAAAAAAAAAAACTGAGTTGCCAATGCACGTCCAAAGTATGCAGCACCTCTCATTGTCAGAATGCGGACAGGGGGAAGAAGTAGGCAGATTAATAGACTGATTTAGTGGCAGCTTATTAATCACCTTAGGCATAAAAGAAGGGTTAGTGTGCAAAGTCTCCCTGTCCTCATGAAAGACCAAAAAGGGAGGACAAGCCATAAGGGCCCGTAACTCAGACACCTGGCTGGCAGAAGTAAGAGCTAACAAAAGAACAGTCTTCCAGGAACAATGTAGCAAGAAAACTGAAGCAGCAGTCTCAAAAGTAGCCTGACTCAAGTTCTCCAAAACAAAATTAAGATCCCAGGGAGGAGGAACAGGCTTTCTGGGAGGTCTAATATTAAGGAAGCCTTTAGGAAATTGTTTAACTTCAAATCTAAAAGCTAAAGGAAGAGAAAAAGGCAGACACGCAGAGACAGCTGATAAGTGGGCCTTAACAGAAGAATATACCAAACCAGCATTGAGCATAAGAGAGCACCAAAAGAACATCCACAGTAATTGGGTTCAGGTTATGAGGGAGATACCATATAGAAAACTTCTTCCATTTGGATAAGTAGGATTTCCTAGTAGTAGGTTTCCTGGCCTCCTGCAGGACTTACAGCATGTCCTCAGAAAAAAAGTGTCTGTGAAGAATCAAAATCCTATCCCTCACAGTGTCAGCTGAAGCGTGGAGAGGTGGGGAGGGATAAGAGATCCATTGTCTTGTGTGATTAGATCCACCCTGTGAGGTAACTTGTGATGACTGTCCCTGACTAGATGCAGAAGTACAGAGAACCAGTGCTGTCACTGCCAAAACAGCGTCACCAACAAGATTTTGGGACCATCTAGGTTACTGTACATTTCTTATTTTTTATATTTTTTCCTCCAACAGATTTGTTTGTTTTTCAATTGAATTGAACAGGTTATAGATCATATTAAAGGTGGGAAATGTTTTGAAATGATTTATTGTGGTCTCATTTTTTTATATCACAAAAACTGACATTTTAACAGGGGTGTGTACACTTTTTATATCCACTGTACCACATCACAATGGTATTGTCTGTGAAAACACTGAGAGGCCCTGGACAGAAAAGAGGATTAAAGGCCTGAAGATCCAGCAGAAGAGCTCCCATCTCTTTGATACTGATGTGCTCCTTCTGCTGAAGAGGCAACTACATCCCCTGTACTTTTAAGGAGGTAAATGTCACCCCCATCCCATGTCTGAAGCATCTGTGAACAATTCCTGATAGGGAAGAGGGTGATGATAAGAAATCCCTGGATTCAGAGACAACTGCTGAATCCACCAGTGAAATTCCTGTCTGAGACAAGGAACAAGAGGCACTTCAAAGTCTATAGGATGTGCATGTTGGAGGCACACTGACTTCAGAAACCACTGAAACTTTCTCATGTGAAGTTTGCCAGAGGGAGCACCGGAATGGTGGAGCTCATGAAACCTAGAGCTCTCAGAAACTCCCTGGCAGTAATGGAAGCCAGAGGAAGAAGAGTTTGAAAGAAAAAAATGAGTTAAGGCCTTTGGAGGTGGCAGAGATTTAAGCATTGGCACTGTGTGAATCCTGTAACTCAGAAAAACATGACCCTGAGAAGGATTCAGAGAAGACTTTCTGAAATTTATAGTGAACCCCAAGTTCTGAAAAAGGGGAATGGCAAAATGAATATTTTGCAAAAGGGTCTCTGGAGAGGATGCCTGAATCAACAAGTTGTCTAAGTAAGGAATAATCTGGATCCCTCGAAGCTTGCAAAAAGCAATCACAGGAGGAAGCCATCTGGTGAACAAGACAGGCCAAAGCGCAAAGCAGAGAACTGAAAATGCCAGCAAGCAACAGAGAAATGCAAAAACTTCCTGAAAACAGGACAAATCAGAATATGGAGATAAGCATCCTTGAGATCCACAGATACCATATAGGCCTGAGAGAGCAAGAGAGGAAACTGAATCTGAAGGGACAACATCCAAAAGGAAGACACTTTTAGAAAAGTGTTTATATGAGAGAGATCTAGAAAAGGACTCCAAGTGCCCTCTTTTCTTGGCACTAGAAACAGTCTGGAGTAGAATCATTTCCCCCTTTGGGACACAGGCACCTCTTGAATAATACTCTGATTCAAGAGATTTTGAAGAACCTCTTGGAAAAAGGGAATTTGTTCCTGAGGAGGCTAAGGAATGCTCATAAAAGGAGGATGGGATTTCCACACCATGAAGTACCCATGAAGAATAACTGAAAGAACCCAAGAATCCTGAGTGATCTGAAGCCAAACAGGAAGAGAAAGAGAAAGGCAATGAGAAATAAAAATGTGGCTGGGAAGAGAGAGAGAGTCATACAGCACACAATCTGTCCAGAAAGCTTTGGAGTCCCTGAAAACTGAGAAGCCTTGGCAGGAGGAGCCCATTTGCCACTTTTCCTACCCTTAGAAGAAGGGTGGGATTGCCTATGAACAATGGCAGGCTTAGCAGGATAGTCCCTATGAAATTTAGGCACAGGAGAAACAAAGACATGTTTAAGCTCCTGTAAAGCCTTAGCCTTATCCTGAAGCAACTTAAACCAGCAGCAACTTCCCAAACAAAAGTTTAAAATCTAGAGGAGCATCCATCAACTTAGCTTTAATATCATCAGGTAGAGTTTGAAGCCTAAGCTAAGAATACCTTCTCATCACTGAACCAAAAACAGCAGCCCTAAAAGAGGCATCTGATGCATTATAACTACATTTAACAGAATGACAAATGACTTGAGATGAAGTCCTTAGCAAGGAAAGAACAGAAGTTCTGTCCTCACAATCTGGAAAATCAAAAATAAGTTGACAGACCTGAGAAAGAAGAGCCAACACATACCTAGACATATGGGTCTGATAATTAATAGCCCTAAAAGCAATGGTAGCAGAAGTGTAAACCTTCTATACTTGTCAGAAGGTATTAACTTGGGCAAAGGAAACAACTGAGATAGCTTATCAGAGGCTACAGACACGACAGAGAGATATTAGCAGCAAGACATTTATGTAGGAAAGAACAATCCTCAGGCACCCTATAAAACCTGTCAGGCTACTTGGGAGCAGGGGGCAGAGAATCAGGCGCCTGAGAGGCATTGGAAAAATCATCTGGCAAGGAAGACAAAACAGGAGGAATAGCTGCAGCTTTAGGGGAGTCCAACTGCAGCAATTCATAGTACCGCTTATGGAGACCTCAGCACAATCCCACTTAAAAAATCCATCATCCTAGAGAGTGTGTCCCCAAAGGAAATTTCCACAAAAGGAACATCTAGACTAATAGAGTCCTCTTCCTCTGACCCATAGACTAAAGAAGAAGGAATCTGAGTAGAACAAGCCAGGGATTCATTATCTGAATCTGACTCATCTTCAGAAGAATCCTGTTCTCTAGGCCTTTTAAGGGGAGTAGAGGACCAAGGAGGAGCAGGAATTGAAACCCCTTGAGGAGGTTTTAAGGACATTAAAGCAGCAAATAGTCCATGAGTGAAGGCCTGCCACTGACTTTGTGAATCCCTAGGAGCAGAAAAAACATGTTTTTTTCTTTCTTCTTTAAGGGAATGTCCCCTCCAGAAAGCTGAGAAGGCCCAGACCCAGGACAGCAGTCAAGAACCGCAATATGAACTTCTTCCCCAACCAAAAACTTAGGAACTCCCCTAGGCCCCTCAGAAAAAAATCAGCCGTGGTTCCCTTGAATGTCTGAGATGGACACCTGCAAGCCCCTCCAGATGTGCTGCTAAATGGACCCTCAATGACCTCCAACATGGTTGCTGCAGAGAAATCCGACAACACAGCCGGCAAACCCCTGGGTTTGTAACAACCTTGGGAGAAACACCTGGCAGAGGCTGAACAGCAGAAAATTCTGGTCGTACCTTTTCACCTTCTTCTTCCCTAACAACTGACCCTCAGGGCTGGAGATTCCTTCCACTGTATCATTAGCGTGACACTTAAGATGCTGGTTCTCAAGATACATGGAAAGGGAAGAAAGTCTACTGCGAAGGGTTTTCGGAATAAATACCAAACAAACAGAAAAAGATGTATGGCCAAGAGAAAGTCCTAGACAAAAAATAACCTTTTCATAGTGGTTTTTGTCAGGAATCTGTCTCCCACACTAGCATTTTTCCTTCCTGGAAGACATTGTACAAAAAAAGTAAGAAAAAACAAAATCCCCAACTGCAATAGAAGTCAGCAAACTGGTTAGGTAGCTACTGGAGAATGAAAATGCATTTGACTGGCAGAAAATGTATGCAGGTAAACAGACCAATGGCAAAATATACATTCAGACTGGCAGCAAAGAAGTACTGATTATGGTAGGCCTAAATGTTACTGTTATGCCCTATGCTATGCAAGGAGCGTTTGGGTAATGTTCGGCGTACCCTTTAAAAGCAGCAAGTCATCTTTGGTAGACTGGCCAGACATTCGGGCTTCCACTAGAGGGAATCCCATCTGTTAAGAATGCTGCAGCAGTGAATGCAAGGACATAAAATTAGAAAAAATGCTATTATTGGGCACATCTCTATTCTGAAGCCCTAGCATGACACCAGTGGTGATGGCCGACATAATTACAGCAGTGACACTAGTCCTGACATTTGACCAGAAAGTGAATGTTTCAATGAAAATCATTTGACATTCATATGCTCCTGCCTAAAAGGACATACACACACACACACACACACACACACATAGTTTTACATACGTGTGTGTTTACAGTTTGGAGGAATACAGAAATAAGATTCTATGGGATGAAGCATGCATGCAGCTGCACACAATATTTGTGGCTGAATGTGCAACGCATTAGAGCACATTACTCATATACATTACCTTATTTCATAACGTGGTAGCCTATATGATCAGCAGAAAGAAAGCTAATGTAGTGTTTGCCTTCAGAGGGTGTGAAAACTAAAGCTAGCTGTCCCCATACCTCTCAACCTCTTACATCAAGAAATCTGGACAAAGCCATAAATAAAAATGGTACAAAGCCCCCAAAATAGGGACAATTTTTAAATATTGCTCTTACAAGGTTAGACAATTTATAGAGTAACAGGTTTTGTATTAGCCTGACTTTTCGGAAGTCTACAAAATCTGAAACTCAAATGTCTGTCATTATTTTGTAACTTCAATCTTTAATGATTTGCCACTAATTTGCAGAAAACCACAATTTTATGAAAAACAGACCAAAAATATGAGGCAAAAATCTGGACATTCAGTAAAAATCTGTAGTTTGAGAGGTATGACTGCCCCCCCCCCCCCGTCACACACACATAAATGTGTGTGTGGGTGTGTGTATGTGTTGGTCTGTACGTGCAAAGGGATGCAACTAAACCTGGACACTGGAGACAGACATATGACTGGTAATGCATACAGCAGAACAGGCTGTGTGAAATATATTTTAAATGCTCAGTGAGCACTTCCTAACAGCACTAGCAGGAGGAGGATGCACAGCAGAGGAGGATTTGAGTAATATGCGTACTGTGGATGTTAGTGGTACTGGTGTACTCTTATAAACTGGTTATCTCATGGCAGATTGCATAGCAAAAACAGCCAGTGAACCCTACTAATTGTAGGCACAAAGTCTGCCATGGAAGGAAATTTGTATATTTTACACTGTAACAAATAAGCATAGACTTCCATGTTGTACACCTACCTACCACTGACTGCATCACAAGCAGCATATGGTGCACAATATAGCAGCATGCATGCACAGGTACTATAAGTGCACACAAGTACACACCCACACACACACACACACACACACACACACACACACACACACACACACACACACACACACACACACTATTACAAGGAAATGTGACTATGTGTGCACATGCATGCATGTCTGTCACTCTCACTGTTTTGCAGTGTTTGCATCTGCAAGGTGTACACAGTAATTGCTACACTTGTGCAGGATAATTAATGCATTGTAACGGGCTGCAATATACAAAAAATGCTGAGTCTGTGTGTATTTCATTACCTATGCATATACACTAGGCCCCGTTTGCATCTTCTTTATTGATTCCTCCTACAGGGAGAAAAGTCCAGCCTTAACTGTCAGAGCAACTACATATCATTTGTACATGGTGGTTTAAGGGTTAAGCAGTGGTGTAATCCATACAGATCTCACCACTCTTTAGTCCTTAAACAGCTCAACTGGCTTGAACTTTCTCAGCTCCTCCTTTACAACCAACTTATATTAGCCTATAACATTCTATACCACCCTGAAAAAAACCCAGCACTGCAAAATTTATTACATCCCAACACCAGTAACAGGGTCCTACGCTCCAGTAATAAATTCCTCCTTGATGTTAACAAAAGCCAACAATACAGCTGGGGCATCCCTCTTCTCAAATTTCATAGCTAAAACGTGGAATGCCTTGCCTGCTGACATTTCCGCCACATCTTCCTTATCACAATTTAAAAAAAGCTCTAAAAATATACCTAGTAGATGCTTGGCTATGCAATTGTGCCAGTCCAGGCTAATCAAATGTTCAGTACCCCTTTCCACATCCAACTGCAAACATTCCATCCTGACATCAGATGGTATTCTTATCCAAATTACATGGGAGAAAGATGTAATCAATGCCTCTAGCTGATTCTCTGACTCATGTTATATAGGAACTGTTATACATCCCTCTAATCACTTTTAAATTTGTTCTGTTTATCACCTCTTCACTAGACAAGTATGTACTATTTTAATATTCTCATTTATCAGTAGCATGATACTTCTTTGTAAATCAAATGTATTAATATGTGTACATAAATTAATACTTCAATATTATGTAAGCTTATATTTTTAATGTGCAATGTATTGTGTCATTTTATTGTACTATGTAATGTGTCGTATGTTGGAGCTTTTCTCTCCGTGCCACTGCTGAAAACGTTCTTGTGTCTACTCAGACTTTCCCGGTAACCAAATGTAAAATAAAATAAAAAGTAAATAAATCTGTGCTTCAGTAACAAGGGTGATGGGTTGCAGAAATAGTTTTCTACTGTTGCCGCATTTTTCAACATGGTCTATGGTCAGGTCTATGCATCTAGCTGTGATAATATATACTTGATCAAAGGCTGCACAGTTATTTATGTTATGCACTTTGTCTCTCTAGGGCTACATATCTGGGGGAATCCCTTGTATTTTGAGTTTCTTTATACTGTCACTGGAAATGCTATTGCTTCTCTCTACATCTGTGCTCCATGAATCAAATACTATCTCCGTAAATTTTCAGATAGGTGGTGTTTTGTTATTGTAGCTGACCAGTGCACTGTTTACCTTACTAGTAATGAATCCTTCATGGCAGCACTATACAGCGTTTGTGGTCTGAACCACGGGGCATTTAACACCAGGCACTCACTGGTGAACACCGGGCTTGGATTTGTACATTTTTTCATATGATTTATAAAAAGAAAAATATAATTTGCATTTTACATTAAGTGATAGAGGGAAATTAGGGGAAAGATCCATAGGCATGGTACAGACTATACAGGGCTAATACATCAGGAAATGCACAGCACAGAAAAGGCTTAAGTATAATTTACAAAAATCAGTATACAAGGCATGGCTCTGAACTGAGTTACTGGGAATGTTGTCTGTCTGTGATGTGCAACGTATATGCAGAGAACATGGTCACCAATGAGTGCCTGGTGTTAACTGACCCATGGTTCAGTCCACAAAATCATCACTTGATTGATACCAGTATATGTTTGACAATAGTGCCAATTCCTTCTATACCTTATGATTTCTTATATACTTGCAGTCACACAATGATTTTAAAAACACAGACGTGTTTGCATATTTTATTTAGTTTCTTCATTAGAAAAGCTAGAATGCAGGCTAAAAGTGCCTCCTTAACAAGTCTTGTTCCATTTCAAATCCTTGACTGCATTGTTGATTAAATTTAGAAGAAATCCCCAGTGAGCCCGTCACTGAATTTTCCCTTACACAACCAACTCTTCTTTTAGCTTGGAATGGTTCCAGACCAGAAAACTGCATTACAAGTTGTCCAAAAACTTAAGCAAGTATTTTCAGTGCCACTCTGGAAGACATGCTTTCTGTTAAAAATTACTTTTAGCCTACAAGCATATCAATACCAGAGAAGGTGAACAGTCATAAAATGCTTCTAAACCAGACACTTTTAAGATCTAAACTTTTTTTTTGCCTCTGCATGGTTAAGATGAAGAATAATAGCTTCAATCACATATCTGACAGATAAAGAATGACACTTTTCTATATTATACACTTTGTTTTAACTTCCATTCCTCTCAAACTAGTGTTCTAATGTTCCTGATACTTACTCAGCAAAATTTAAATGAAAGAAGATTGACAACTACATATGCATGCTTTCTGAGCTATAAAAAGCAAGTGATCTTTTTCCATTTCAGCTCTGCGACTGAGAATGTAATGACCAGCTGTTGAAATGTCTTTGCCTGGAATTTAGGAAACAACTGAGGATTCTCAGACAAGATGGCATGGATAACACAGGAACGACTATGCTAAATAACCTCTAACCATGCAGTAGTGTGAAGGAAAATTAAATAGAAACAAAACTTGTCAGATATGATTAATGGAATAACCAGCAACTTCTAAAAATACAGTCCCCTGCTATTATAGTTAGTCTGTTAACATTCCCATTTAAAACATGCAACTAATATGTACATAATCACCTGCAAATAAACTACAATTTGCCATTTCATTTTCTTATACTTGTAGTTTGAATAAAACAGATTTCCAGATCATAAGTACTGTGAAGGAATATCAAAAAAGAAGAACTACAATAAAAAAATCAATGATAATAACAATACAAACAACTTATAGATACAATAGCTGGGGTTAGTATTAGTTAAGGTGTTTATCTCACAGACACAAGGTACAGGGTTTGATTCTCACCTTTGAAAGGGAAATTGTCTATGCTTAAAAACTGGTCCACAACAGCAGCTACCCTAGTACTTACCTATGAACCTATATATCATATTATGACAATTTTTCTCTGTCCAGTCCCTATCTTGGTCAGTCATTCTGTCTAATGTACGTAAGCTCTCATTACACCCATATCCCTTGCAATTATTACCATGTACATTCTCATTTATACCTGACCTACCCCAGGTAACTGTTCACATGCTTTTGGGAAGATGGGCACCCCTTCATTACCTCCTTTCTTTCTTCCGTCATTCCTTTCAAAAATTAATTCCATTTTCACATTCCTTTTCTAGACCTGCAGAAAAACTGATAGGCTGATGGAATCTGGAATTAATTGTGTCCCTGAGTCACATGATCATTAGCTAATCCACTAGAAGGTGTTTACTTTGCACTATACAGTTCTCAAAAAGGATGTAAACAGGCATAATCTGAAGCACCAATATGTAAGCACCCACTCATCGATCTCTATTTTCCATGCAGGACACCTTACCATTTTCAACATTCATGCAGGATAGCAAATGGGCGCCGTGCATACCTACTGTTCAACACACAGCTTCAAGGGCAGAGCCATTCATAAACCATACAAACTGTCATGGACAACTTATTTTTTGAGCAACATTCTTACAAGCTGTCTAATCTTCAAACACATAAATAAAACAAAAATGGGTTGCAATGAGCCAGGAAAAAGTGCATCCTCAATTATGTATGCTTGTTGTACTAGTAATTGTACAATTCAAGGTTTCTAACTGAGAAATTTTTTTATGCTCAACTCCTGAAAGACTTGCTTGGCTGCAAACATCTGCATTAGAAGCTGAAGCTAAGTGAAACTTGCAGTAGTGCATTTAATATTTTAAGTACAAACTTGCAGTTTTAAAAGTACTGTATTTTCTTTTTTTCTGTTTCCTAATTGTGTGTTTCTGAACAGTGTGCTCTGTGTCTGTTTGCTATAGAGGGTGTGGTGTTGTCACTTCTTTGTTATCTGATATTTAATAGCCTAGAGGAATTCCTCTGTACTTTAAGTGCTAGCCACAAAGTTTGAGAAATCATTTTATTCTCAACTCCTGAAAGACTTGCTTGGCTGCAAACATCTGCATTAGAAGCTGAAGCTAAGTGAAACTTGCAGTAGTGCATTTAATATTTTAAGTACAAACTTGCAGTTTTAAAAGTACTGTATTTTCTTTTTTTTCTGTTTCCTAATTGTGTGTTTCTGAACAGTGTGCTGTGTGTCTCTCTGCAGTTAGTTTCCCACCTGCCCTCCCTGTTCTTCTGTTGGTATTAGTGTTGGTGGCTCTGGAATTGCCCGCCCCTCTTGTAAGTCTGTATTAGAACACTCCTCCTGGGTCCATCTCATTTGCTCACTTAGCCAAGTACAGTGAGATCATATTCTGAGTCTAGTGTTCACTCTACTTAATACAGAGAGTTGATTTGAGAAGGCCCAAAAAAAATTTTTCATTTGCTTTTACTGTATTTGTCTCTCCTCCTACTTTATTTTGCTTTTCTTAAAAGTACTCAATTTTATTTATTCTGCTGCATTTATTACTGCTTGGTAGTAGCCTGATTAAATTGTAACTGTTAGTATTCTAAGTCTTTTGGTTTAAGCACTTGGGCTTCATTTTACATTAAGAAGGTTTGTGGTCTGCACTGTTGTGGCAGGACAGGTAACTTACATCCTTCTAAGCTGGGAATTGCTGACTGAAGGCCCAGTGTCTGCTATTCTAAAAGTGTATTAGTTCTGGCTTAAGTACTTGGGCTTCAGGCCAGTTATTCTACAATAAGAAGGTTTGTGGTCTGCACTCTTTTGGGAGGACAGGCTGGGTTCTACCCTTCTGAGCTGGGAATATCTGGTCACAGGCTTATTGTGCCTGCTTATTTGAACTGTTTCTTTCTGAAATTGGTGCAGCTTGTTGCTGTAGCATAGACCAGATTCAGGCCTGCTGAATCTAGCTTTGTTTGTATAACTTGAGCACTGATCCAGGCCATCTTTTTTGGAGAAGGTTCCCCCGCACCCTAGTAAGCAGGGGTGTGCAGTTAGAACTTGTCTGATTGAAGACTGCTGGAACAGGGCTCAGTTTTGAGCTTTTTTCTGGTTAATTGGGTAACTTGTTTAAATCAGTTTGTTCATTTTCTATTGTTTTATATATATATATATATATATATATATATATATATATATATATATATATATATACATACAATTATACTTTATTCATCTGCTTTTACTGTATTTGTGTTTCTTCCTACTTTTTATTAGTGGCATTGACTACAACTCTGATCTGCGATATATAACAATAAGTATCCTTTTCTGTGCATTTAAAGTGTTTTTGAGTGTATCTGCTTTATTTTCTAAAAAAAAAAAAAACAAAACACACACACACACACACACATATAGATATATATATATATATATATATATATATACTTGTTTCCCACCTCTCTAAGCTAGTATAGTCCAGTTTTCAGGTTAGTGCTGAATTCAGGGCTGTGTTACAAATCCCTGTGTTTTCCCATACCTTACTTGGATAGAAGAGAGGGCCGCGTTGAGCAGCCTGTCTGCCCCCGGAGGAGTGGTTTCAGCCCAGAAATTAGTAGTTTATTGGCCATTTTGGGCTAATTTCTATCTCTTTCATTTCCCCTGCTATAAATACCATATTTGCCCGGTTTTGCGTGCCAGGCAGCGCCGGTTAGTTAGGGTAAAACTATTCCTGGCTCCACAAAGTCTCCTGTTCAATTTTTCCCTTGGAACTAGACAAACTTTCAACTTAAGCACTCAAGCCACTTATTTCTCAGCCTGGCACTTACTCAAAACGTATAGCAAGCACTTATAAACCGTAGCACTAGACCCTCCTGTACTGTACAGAAGGACAAGGCTCTCTATTCGACCTTAACAGCCATCCAGTAAAACAGTTCACTGTACCTATCCAGGCATGTCCAAAGGGCAGTTTCAGGTGTACTCTCCAGTCCAACTGGTGAATCTGGGCATTTTGAGGCAATGTTACAACTGCCTCATGTACACAGACAACCCCCTCCTCCTACCACCAAACATTAATACATGCGAGAGATGCAATTATATAGCCAAACTGGAGGCTAAGCTCCCTCAACCCAAGACTGGATCAAACAGTCAAGAGGAGAAGGGAAATACTTGCATCACACCACCAGTCTCACATAAACCCATTAAAGCAGCACTGGAAAAAAACACACATAAATACATGAAAACATACTCTGAGGCTCTAAATAAAAATCTGAAAAACCAACAGAGACCTCCAAAGCAAACATCCAAGCAACCTCCACCCCCAACACAAACCATGAAACACATACTTCACAAAACCAGTGTGCCATGCAATCACAGCCCTTAAGGCAAAATAACATACCCAACATACTAGTAATAGGTGACTCTATAGTCAGGCACACTGAAGTCCCACTCACTAGGCTGAATAAGGAGAAGGTTACTGTTAGCTGCCTGTAGGGCGCCAGGATCCGCCACATAACACAAGCACTCAGGTCACTACAGAACAAGTACAAATAGGTTCATAGGTTCATAGGTAGGTACTAGGCTATCGGCCCAAGGGCCTATGCAGGCCTAGCCAACAAGGTTCCCTGGCTTACGCCACCCAAGAAAGTTATTTTCCTGTGCCACTGATGAGCAGACACAGAAGTGATCCTCGGGGTGTATTTCCTATTTCCCATCCACTCATCAAGATTTTTCTTGAAGAGTGCTAATAAAGAACTTTGCTTGACATAAATGGGTAGCCTGTTCCAGAGTATGGGAAGTCTCTGGGATAGGAATCTATCTCTCCAGCATGTCCTGTTTATTGTGGTGACAAGGTTTAGGTCCCTAGAGCATGTAGCTTGGAGGGATTGGGATTTCTTTAGGTGTAGCATGTCCAACAGCTCTGGGTTTGACATATTAGGCAGAGATCACCTCTGAATAGGCGATATGCTATGGAGTAAAGCTGCAGTTTTTTGAGGCGGTCAGTGTAGGGCATTTGTTTGAGTCCAGTAATCCTCTTTGTGAGGTATTTCTGTGGCCTTTCCAGCTGCTGCAGATGTCTTGTGAGGTACATTCCAAAAGGGGCGTTGTACTCTATAATGGGTCTAATGAGTGATGAGTAGAGGGTAAAGATGACCTCTTTTTTTCCTGGACGAGAACCCTTTTATGATGAGGTTTGCCACGTAGAAGGACTTACTGACTACTGTGGCAATGTGACTATCAAAGGAGAGACTACTGTCCACCTGGGTCCCAAGGTCTCTTATCACGCATTCGGTGTTAAGTAGATTGCTGCCTATGTGGTAGTTCATGGGTACAGAGTTTTTACCAAAGGGGATGACACTGCACCTTTTGGCATTGAGCTTGAGGCCATGGCTCTGACACCAGGCATCTGTCTCAGAGAGGCCCTTCTGTAGGATGTTCACATCATTTGGGGACTTGACTATGGCTCCCAGTTTGCAGTCATCTGCGAACTTCATTAGCCAGAGGCCGTCTGTGTTAGCCTGTACTTCAGAGAAGTAGATACCAAACAGGAGCGGTCCCAGGACAGAACCCTGTGGTACTCCACTTGTCACTGGTTTGAGGTCAAATTTGGAGTCTGCAACTTTTACAGTGTGGGTTTTGTCAGTGAGCCAGTTGGCAACCCATCTTGTGACGTAGGGATTTATGCCTAGTTTATTGAGTTTAGATATAATTCTAGAATGGGGGATGGTGTCGAAAGCCTTGGCGAGGTCAAGATAGGCTGTGTGAACCACTTTACCCTCATCTACACCTTTGGTAACTGCCTCAAAGAAGTCGATCAGCTTCAGGAGGCATGATCTGCCTTTCACAAACCCGAACTGGGTGGGATCCAGAGTTTGGAGGTTACCAATGTCTTTGTTTATGAGTTCCATGATGATACGTTCCATGGCTTTGCAGACCAGGCTTGTCAGGCTAATAGGTCTATAGTTCCCGGGATCAGTGGTGGCTCCCCCTTTATGGAGTGGGATAACTGTTGCTGTGCGCCATGCAGTGGGCACAAAGCCTGATGTGAGGCTATTATTGAACATGGTGCTTAAGTGGGGAGCCAGTTCATTCTGAAGTTCGTGTAAAACGCAGCTTGGGATGTTGTCCGGTCCCATGGATGCTGTGTTTTTGGCTTTAGAGAGTGCAGCTTTCACCTGCGTAGTTGTGATTACAGGGACTCTGCATTCTTCCTGTATAGATATGGGCCCTTTAGGGGGTGAGGGGGGGAGTAAAGTTAGCACTGAACCTATCTGCCAGGATGTTGGCAATATCAGTTGGTTCTGTAATTTTCATGCCTTTGTGCTGTAACTCAGAGCAGATCTGGGTGTTGCCATTGAGATTCTTGACATAGCTATAGAATGCTTTGTGGTTGTCCATGGAATTAGTGGCAATTTTATTTTCGTAGCTAGCTTTGGAGAATCTTATAAGGGATCTCAGCTTCTTACTGAGGCTGACCAGGGAGCTCCTCCACTCATGGGATTTTACTCTCTTTTGCAACAGTTTCTTCCTTCTGTTGTACAGTTTGTTTATGGCAGGGGACCACCAGATTGGCTTCCTTTTTTTGGAGGATAGTGTCTTGGTTCTGTTTGTATAGCACGATCTATGCACTCATGTAGGTGCTTATAGAGCGCATTTGTGCAGTATTCAGCAGTTGTAACTGTATTGTCCATCTGCATGGGTGTCATGAAGTTCACTACTTCTGTCTTAAGAAGCATGAAGTTGGCTTTGGAGAAATTTCTTACTGTGGTTTCCTTAATGGGGGGTGGGGGTGGGATGTGGATATCGAGGGTGATTAGCTTATGGTCGGATCGGACCAACGAGGAGTTGACTTCAGGTGTGGAACACCGGTCACTCATGTTGGTAATGACTAGGTCTAGGATATTGTTGCCCCTGGTGGGGGTGTGGATAAGTTGATCTAGGGCATTGGAGTTTATGAATTCCAGAAAGCGTTGCGCAAAGGAGCTAGTACATGAGTAGTTTTCCCAGTTAATGGTGGGGTAGTTGAAGTCGCCCATTATTAGGGTGTTTGGTTGAACCCTAATATTTTCCAGTACATCAAGAAAAAAGAAGTGGGAATCCTGGGGCATGGTGGGGGATCTGTAGCAAGCTACAATTTGGATTGCAGTTTTGCCAAGAGTTAGTTGCACTTGGATAACCTCGGATGCATTATGCTGAGCAACTAGCCTGGAGGTGTGGATATCCTTAATGAATATGGACACACCCCCACCTTTGGTGTTTCAGTCCAGGTTAGATGGACAAAAAGTGTGGTATGAGTTATAGCCTGGTAGTGCAGGGGTGCTCTCTGGAGCCTTGAACCAGGTCTCAGTCACTGCACAGATATCGATGTTCTCCATTTTAAGGAGTGCCTCGAGTGAGTGCATTTTGAAATTTAGACTTCTAGCATTGAGTAGCATTACCCTCAGTTTTTGCTTACCTGTTCCTGTTATGGTGGTGAATTTGTTACTTGAACCTTGCCTAAAAAAGGCACTATAGGGGCAGCAAGAGCCTTAGCCAGTATCTTGAATCCTAGGGGCGAAAGGTGCAGGCCATCTGTGGCAAAGCATTGTGGTCTGTCGACCATGTCATCCCAAGCAGACAGATATTGGATCCCCTTTGAATGACACCAGAAGCTTAGCCAATTGTTGAAATCAATCATTTTGTCCTTGTACTGCGGTATCATTATGGGCGATGGCAGAATGCTACTCAGGGCTAGGGTCATACCTGCCTGGGCTACAAGAACGCAGAGCTCTTCCATGTCTCTTTTCATGTAGTCCAGGGAGGTACATCTCAGGTCATTCACACCAACATGGACAATGACAGAGTCATATTTGTACTTGTTGTGGAGTGACCTGAGTGCGTGGGTTATGTGGCGGATCCTGGCACCCGACAGGCAGCTGACAGTAACCTTCTCCTTGTTTAGCCTGGTGAGTGGGACATCAGTGTGCCTGACTATAGAGTCACGTATGACTAGTGTGTTGGGTATGTTGTTTTGCCTTATTGGCTGTGTTTGAGTGGCACAGCTGTGTGTCATTTGGGTTGTGTTGGGGGATGGAGGTTGCTTGTGTTTCTGCTTTGGAGGTCTCTGTTGCTTAGGCAGATTATTATTGAGAGCCTCCGCGAATGTTTTTGAGTTTCTATCTGTGGATTTTGGTGGTGTAGACGTAGTGAGACTATCTGATGAGTGTGGTGTGGTGCAAATGTTTACCTTCTCCTCATGACTGTCAGGTTCAATCTTGGTTGGTGAGAGCTTTACCTCCAGTTTGGCTAGATAAGTGCATCTCTCACAGGTTATAGTGTTGGGTGGTAGGAGGAGAGGGTTGTCTGTGTACATGAGGCAATTTCTACATTGCCTCAAGATGCCCAGATTCATCAGATAGACAGGGGAGAACACTGGGAGCTGACCTTTGGACATGCCTGAATAAAAAGCTATTTTCCTCTAGATAAGTGAGGAAAGTGAGTACAAGAGCTGTTTTTCTCAACGCCAGTGAGAAAAATAAGTACAAAACCTGTTTTCCTTTAGGTAATGAGGAAGACTGAGTGCTATAGTAATTAGTAGCTTATTTAGTGCTTACAAGTTCTGAACAAGTGCTGAGTATGAATAAGCAAATTTAAGTGCTAAAACTAAGAATCTGTATCTGCACTAGACGAGTTACAGGACAGAAACAAGTGCAAATGCAGGCTTTCAAATCAGAAGGTTGAGAGAGATGGAAGATTGCCCAAACGACCAATAATTACAAATTCTGGGCCAGAACCACTCCTTATGTGGTAGACAGGTTACCTAATGCTTACCACTCCCACTGATAAGCTAGAAGGCTTCCCTCCAACACAGAAAGGCTTGGGGGGCTCAGAAGCTCAGAAATATGATTCTGTCATTGTCCATGTTGGTGTGAATGGCCTGAGCTGTACCTCTCTGGACTACATGAAAAGAGACATGGAAGAGCTCTCTGATCACTTAGCCCAGGCCGGAATAACGCTGACCCTGAGTAGCATCCTGCCATCACCAAGAATGATACCACGGTATAAAGAAAAAATTCTCAATTTCAACAATTGGCTAAGTTTCTGGTGTCATTCAAAGGGGATCCAGTGTCTGTCCACCTGGGATGACATGCTCGACAAGCCACGCTGCTTCGCCAGAGATGGCTTGCATCTGTCACCCTTAGGCTTTTGAATACTGGCCAAGGCTCTTGCCACCCCGATACTGCCTTTTTTAGGCAAGGCTCAAATGACAAACCTACCGCCGTAAAAAGCGCAAGTAACAAAAAACTGAGGGTAGTGCTACTCAATGCCAGAAGTCTGAACCTCAAAATGCATGCACTCAAGGCACTCCTCAGCATGGAGAAAACTGATATATGTGCAGTAACAGAAACCTGGTTTAAGGCTCCAGAGAGCACCCCAGCACTTCCAGGCTACAACTCATACCATACATTTCGGCCACAGAACCCAAACCGAAATACAAAAGGTGGGGGCGTATCCATATTCATCAAGGATACCCACACCTCCAGGTTAGTGGCACAGCACGATGCTTCAGAGATCATCCACATGCAACTAACAATGGGCAAAACTGCAATTCAAATTGTAGCTTGCTATAGATCACCCATCATGTCCCAGGACCCCCATTCCATGTTCTTGGAAACACTGGGAAACATAAAGGTCCTACCAAACACCCTAATATTGGGTGATTTCAGTTATCCAAACACTAACTGGGAGAACTACTCAAGTACTAACTCCCTTGCCCAACATTTCCTAGAATTTATAAACTCAAACGCCTTGGTTCAACTGGTCAACACTCCCACCAGAGGTGACAACATATTGGACCTGGTCATCACCAACATGGGCGACCGGTGTTCCACACCAGAGGTCAACCCCTCGCTGGTTAGATCTGACCATAAACAAATCACTTTGGATATCCACATTCCGCCCCCACCCCAGGACAAGAAAACCACCATGAAAAACTTTTCAAAAGCAAACTTCACGTTACTTAAGACCGAGGTGGAAAGTTTAAAAGCCCCCATGCTGAAGGATAACGCTGTCCAAGCTGCAAAAATCTTTACTAATGCATTCTATGGGCACCTACAAGAATGCATGGATCATGCCATCCCAAGCAAAACCAAGACTCACTCCTCCAAGAAAAGGAAACCAGTCTGGTGGACTCCTGCCATAAACAAGCTATGCAATAGAAGGAGGAAACTAGTACAGAAAAGAGTAAAATCCCAAGAAGGGAAGACATCCCTGATCAGTATCAGCACGAAACTACGATCCCTCATAAAATCATCCAAGGCGAGCTTTGAAAGAAAAATTGCCAAGGACTCCAAAGATAACCCCAAGGCATTCTTTAGCTATGTCAAGAATCTAAGTGGCAATGCTCAGATCTGCTCGGAGTTAGTGCAGAATAGCACAAAATACACTGAACCGACCGATATCGCCAACATCCTGGCAGACAGGTTCAGCGCAAACTTCACCCCCCTCTCACCCCTAAGAGGGCCCATAACCATACCAGAAGAATGTAGAGTCCCTGAAATCACAGACACTCAGGTTAAAATAGCCCTCTCCAAAGCCAAAAACACAGCATCAATGGGACCGGATGGTGTCCCAGGCTGCGTCCTACATGAGCTCAAAGACAAACTAACCCCTCACCTAAACACACTGTTCAAACTCAGCCTCTCCACAGGCTACGTACCCACAGAGTGGTGCACCGCTCCACAAAGGTGGAGCCACAACAAACCCCAGGAACTATCGTGCTATAAGCCTGACTAGCTTGGTCTGCAAGGCTATGAAGCGCATCATCATGGAACTCATTAACAGAGACACTGGGAACCTCCAAACACTGGACCCTACCCAGTTCGGCTTTGTTAAGGGCAGATCATGCCTCCTGAACCTGGTGGACTTCTTTGAGACAGTTACCAAGGCTATAGATGAGGGAAAGGTGGCACACACGGCCTACCTAGACCTCACAAAGGCCTTCAACAACATTCCCCATTCTGGTATTATAGACAAGCTCACCAGCCTGAACATAAACCCCTACGTCACAAGATGGGTTGCAAACTGGCTCACGGACAGAACCTACATGGTGAGAGTTTCTGGAGCTAGGTCCGACTCTAAATCGGTTACAAGTGGAGTTCCCCAGGGCTCAGTCCTAGGACCCCTCCTGTTCGGCATATACTTCTCAGAAGTACAGGCAAGCACAGGAGGACTATGGCTGACCAAGTTCACAGATGACTGCAAACTAGGGGCTATAATTGACTCTCTGGCTGACACAGACATCCTCCAAAAGGGTCTCACTGAGATGGATACCTGGTGTCAAAATCATGGCTTCAAGCTAAATGCCAAAAAGTGCATAGTCATCCCCTTTGGAAAAAACAAAGTACCCACAAACTACCACATAGGTGGTAGTCCCCTAAATACGGAAGACGTAATAAGGGATCTGGGGACCCAAGTAGATAGTAATCTCAACTTTGATAATCACATTGCCAAAGTGGTTAGAAAATCCTTCTACGTGGCCCACCTAATCACAAAAGGGTTCGCATCCTGACCAAAGGAGGTCATTGTACCCCTCTACTCATCACTCATCAGACCCATTATAGAGTACAATGCCCCATTTGGGATGTACCTTACAAGACACCTGCAACAGCTGGAAAGACCACAGAAGTACCTCACCAAGAGGATCACTGGCCTCAAACAGATGCCCTATGCAGCTCGACTGAAGAAATTACAGCTGTACTCGGTTGCATACCGCCTACTCAGAGGTGATCTCTGCCTGACATACAAGGCCATGTCCAACCCAGAATTGATGGACATGCTCCACCTAAAGAAAACCTTATCCCTGCGAGCCACACGCTCTAGGGATCTAAACCTCACCACAACAATAAATAGGACGTGCTTGAGGGATAGATTCCTGTCCCAGAGATTTCCCATGCTTTGGAACAAGATCCCAATCTACATCAGGCAGAGCTCCTCGCTAACACTCTTCAAAAGAAATCTTGACGAGTGGATGGGAAATAGAAAATTTACCTCGGGGTTCACTTCAGTGGCTCTGCTGGGCAGAGGCACAGGGAACTAATCTAAGGGGGCGGCGAAAGCCAACACATTCTGGCTAGGCTTATAAATGCCTTCGGGCAGATAGCCTAGTACCTACCTGTGAACCTATGAACCTACATACACTTCATCTTTCATTACGATGTATGGTACATAGCAAAGTACAGTTAGTGTTAGGAAGAGACAAAATAAGGAGAGCTTGGTATACAACTCTGAAATCAGTGGCTTCACCCCTATACAATAGCTCATAACGTTCTCCACTCATCCCACCATGACAGACACTTCATTAATGAGCTCATGCCAACACACAGAGAATCACTTAACAGGTCAGAGTGAATAATGACCTTCAGGCACACAGACTTACACAGAGTGCTTATTGTATGTATTTATCTATTTATGAAACAGGTATTTTTAAACAATCCATTTTTTTTCAATGCCCATCATAACCACAGTAGCGACAAGTAAAATTAAATGTCACCATAAAACACATTTTTCAAATTCATCAGCACAGTTACCACTCCATGATATTTATTATACATCCATTATACATTCGCAATGTTAAAAGCATGGCTGGCTGCCTTCCTTATGCTTCACCACAAACCTCTAGTTCTGCACTTATACATGAACCTACCAAGTCATAATGTGTATGAAATATACAAGCTGAAGAACAGATAGTTAAAAGCACCTTGTATTTGCTTATCTTGAGCGTGTGTGTGTGTGTGTGTGTGTGTGTGTGTGTGTGTGTGTTTTTATCAATGCAGTGAAAAAAATTATTTTCATCACACAGCTGTACAGTTCATGTGGTCGGTTCACATCTACCAAAAGCAGAAGAAGAAGCAAAATCAACTAAAAGCTAAGTTCAATGTCTGTAAAAGAGCTGAGTTTCTTTGATCACCACAGAGGAAAATCCAGTGACGGTTCACAGTAGGCAGCTTAGTCTGTGAAAACTGGAGAGTGAGATTAAATATCAAGTTACCTAGATGGTCAGCAACAAATTAATGAACTATGTCAGTGAAAGGGGGCCAAATATAAATTATTTATTTTGTATTAATGTTCAGACTTTACAGCCTGCAAAAAGTAAATGAGATTTTACATTTTACATACTGTAGAGATACAGAACTATTACAAAAGCAGTTACTAGATTTCACTACCATCAAAATGACCAAAATGGATGTAAAGATTTGAAAATTATATACTATGAATTAGCATAGCAGAATACAGTAAGTAAAACTTTTAAATGTTTCACTTACCAAATGCAAAAGTTGATGACATGCATGACATTCTTTCATATGAAGAAATTGTAGGCAAAATCCTTAATGTCTCATCTATATTGTGCAAAAGTCCATAAAAGTCATCACAGCCTTAACTAAATCATTTGGCTACCTTGACACTCCCTAGAACTAGTGTCCCCTTCAACCCAAAGTTGAAGAACAATGAAAAAATAGGTGAAGGTCAAAAAGGACCAAACCAAGGTATTCCCCAAAGTTGAGGACAAAAAAATAAAGAAAGTAACTCTGTCTGAACTGTGGAAAAGAGGTTATGCAAATCCCATTGCTACATTTGCTAAATAGTTTAGTGTAGCTTAGTGTGTTAGCAACAGTAGCAAGAAACTTGCAATAGCTCTTTCCCACAGATGGAAAAATGTGTTCATTTAAGAAGCTGTGATAGTACCTGCAGCGTTTTAAACAAATGCTGCAGGTGGGATTGGCATAATAACTAAGGTCTTTACCTCTCAGATACAAGGTGCAGGGTTTAATTCTGACCAATAATTATTGACAAGGCTTGTAATAGTCAGGAAACTGATAGCCTAGTATTTATATATGAATACCATTATTCCATTTCCACCCCATCTGTAACTTCCAATCAAGCCCCCTTGCACCTTGTCGGCTACCTTGTTTGCCCTAACCCATCTACTTTGTTGTATGAAATGGACACTAAAACAAAGGTAAGCAACTAACCTTCACTTAAGCAAATAAACACTTTGAGATTTACGCAGTTAGAAAACTACAATAGAATGTAAATAAGACATTAAATACACACATATCTACTGGGTTAAGAGTTTGGCAAAATGCAAATTCAGTATATAAACAATGAAAAAAAGCTTGTGCACAGCTTCTCATTCCTGTGACCCAGAATGAAAACCCACATGAATATAAAGTAAGTCTCACAAGTTTATTGGTATACAGAGGCAGTCTAAAACTTTCAGAAATGCACACCAAGAGCAGAGAAACACAAACATTTAGAGCACAAATAAGTGCAAAAAGCAATCCCGGCTCTGTGGCAGAAAGGGATGATGGCCTATAACCCAAATGACCTGAGATTAGTCAGTGTCTCAGGAGAAGCCAGCAAGAATGTGAGAGTGAGTGTCCGAAGCTATCTTACCCATATCTGCAAAAACTGGACTACACCCTACAGACAGTGAGAGAGCAAGAGAGAGAGGTGCACAGCTTGCAGTATATACTGAGAACATACACTTTGGTCTGCCAAGCCATGTTCAAGCTCTAGCCTTCATGACACATTCAGCAATGTGCACAGCCAAAGGAAAATCCATTCCAATTCCTCGTACATACACACCTACAGTTTAATACTAACTACCTACAGCCTATGAAATGTGGGAACTGTGAAGGTACATTTTATCACAAAATATTCTGCCCAGCAAAACAGAAGCAGTAATTCTCCTGATGAAAATTAATTTATTACACTATGGATTGAATTACTGAAACCATCTGTAGCTATGTCGCTGCATGATAAAATTCAGGAAAATCCTTTTAGAATGAGATGCCCACCAACGAACAAAGTAATACAAGATAGAAGAGCAACCCAATACCTCAAAACAGGATTTTTCTTTTTTTGTGCAACTGCTACGATGCACATAAACATCAAGCAGCAGAGTCAAAGACAGACAGCTAAAAATGTAACACCACAAAATAAAAAAGAGCCATTTATAAATATTCTTAAAAACACAGGAAAATATGTACACTGCTATATAAATAAGAAACACGGAACTCCTTTAATGGAGTTACTGCACTCTTCCTCTTGGACCACCAATGAAACATGCAGACAAGTCATTTACTCAAACAGCTCCTATACTTTTCTGTAAATACAAGCTGTAAACCATTAGAAATAGCACGCAACATAATTGCAAAGCACTTACTTTTGCTGCCTCATAGTGCTTAATTCTCCAGTTTGGTTCTCAACTGGGCTAGTCTCTGTGCAGAGTCTGCACGGTTTCCCTTTTTCTTCACAGAATATCATCAATTGCCACAGCTTCCTTCCACATCCCAAAGTGTGTGTTGTGTGTGACTAAATGTACATACAGCATAGCCTGGAATCCTATTCAGATTAGTTTTGCTACCTGGGGTCTACCAAGTACAAGGAGAATCTCCAGTTCCGCTGTGACCCCAAACTGGATAAAGCAGGTAAATGCAGAATGAATGAGTGAAGGAATGAATGAATGAACAAATTTAAATTTGCTTCCTCAAGTTTTTATAAGCATCACAGACAGTGTCCCATCTCTCCGGCTTCCACCAGTTTCTGATTAGGTAATGCCTTGACATATGGAGAAAATGTGACATTTTAAATAACAGATCATATTTAAAAATAAAAATAAGAAAAAAAACACCAGTAGCACTGTGTATACAAGAAAACAGGGATCTCACTTTTACAACTACTTGTTATTAAATTCAATTTTTTTTATAAAAGAAAATGTAGCAAGCATCCCTTGGACAGAGGCAGCTCCTAAATGCTTTATCCCATGCATAGGTCCCCTCAAATTATCTATACTATGAACCTAGTTATTCTCATTAGGTGTAATATATAATTATCGACCATGGGGTGGGTAAGGCCAGTGTATAACCAAATGGGATAGGTTATTTCAAGCACAAAAAGGGAAACTGTTAAGGCTTAAAATTGCCCACAAGGGCAGCTAGCCTAATATTTTGCTATGAACCTAAAACTTGTTCAGAAGCTACTGTAGGTATTAATAAAGAACTGGTCATTTCACCACATAGAAAAAGTTTCACATTTTTCCAGTTTCTATAAATGTCTGCTGCAACAATGCCTGTATAAATACAGCAAACCAAGTGATTTGTAAACTGCATTTCATATCTAAAGACAAACTAAAAATGGAAATCCTTGCTAGTTATGGTACTATGACTAAGAGTCTTCATATATGTTGCCTATATATTTTCAAATTAAATTCCAATCTGTTTTAGTTTGCCACTAGGAAGGTACAGTTGCTTAAACCATATCAAACTCAATTCAAAGACATTCTTCAACAGGTTCCAGTATATCATTTACTACAAACAACTGAGAAGCCTTCATTCAGATCATACCCTTGCTTCCACTATGAATGGACAAAAATGATCACACCAAGGATCTGAATCCCCAAACTGCATTTGCTGGAAAAAAATGGCTTCCATTATGAATGAACAAAAATGATCACACCAAGGATCCGAATCCCCAAACTGCATTTGCTGGAAAAAAATGGCTTCCATTATGAATGGACAAAAATGATCACACCAAGGATCTGAATTCCCAAACTGCATTTGCTGAAAAAAAACGGCTGAAAAATGCTTTACTAAGTGTTTTTTGAATGGGGACAACCCCCCCCACCCAGCCACTGAATTTACTTATAGCAGCTCCACAGTCGCACCAATTCTAAGAAGGTGGAAAGTCCATAAAAAAGGGCATCACTGCCGGCACAAGTCAATAACAGTGACTTCCTATGGAGGTACACTGATCGTCGGAGGGTTGAACCTCAGGCAAGTGAGGCTTGAGAGTTCAATATTCATCCAAAAGTAGGTAAAGCAAATCCTTTACCCATTCTGTTAAATATTGACTGTAATTTCTAATTATTAATAAAATATTTTAGACAATTGTATGGCCCCCTAACAAGATAAACATCTTCAGAACAGTGAAATACAGGTCTTGGGTACTGGTATGTCTGTTTTAAAGATTGCAAGTTTCTAGTCACCTCAAATTCAAAATAAATTGCAAGTAACTACTGGTGGCTTCATTTGCATCACTTAGCTCAGTACATTGAAGAAAACACACAAGGTACACCAGCACTACACCATTTTAAATCACTGAAATAATATGGCTGATCAAAATTCAAAACGACATTTACAGTTCAAAGAAACATCTACCCCTTATCTACAAACACATATGTAATCTTGAAAAGGACATTCCTACTAAACTTTGGAAATTCATAGGTAAGATTTAAGATACGGAAATTGTGGATAAATGGAAAAATATTTTCTGCTTTTTCCATAATGCATCTTGTACTCTTTTCTAACAAAAGTTTAACGACAGCTCTTAATATAGAACACTTTACGCACTAAAAAACTAATGAAGATGTCTGATGAAATCTTAGCTTTTCTGAATGCTCCTCAATTAACAATTTCTGGCTGCAAATTCCAGTGTTTTCAAATCTTCTAGTAAGATAATATGGTTATACTTAATCAAATGGCACTTTTAATGCACTACTAAGCGTGTATATACAATGATCAAATCTCCTTCTTTTGGGTCTAATTGCCAGCCAAGAAGGTATATAATCAAGGCATGGAAACTACACAAGCTCCACCTAGGGAGGAATGACTAACTCTGGTTGAACAAATATTTAATGCTGAAAATCATATAATACTAATAGAAAATAACTAGAAATCACAATATAAACATTAGCCTAAGTCAGCAACATTGACAGATAATGTTTCACAACAATAACTGCAGATATTAGTTCAAACATACAAAGTTAAGGAAGGAGAGTTTAATTTTTGTTGTACACACAAATTAAAATACTACAAAAGGAGAAATGAGGTTTGGGAACAGACAAAGTTGTCACGGGACAGCTTTAGTGTGGGATGGGTGGGGGGAGAAGTTGGGATGTAGGGAGGTAGGTAAGATGGGTTAAGTGTGTGGGTAGGCAGCAGATAGGAAAGGATTAAGTAAGTGGGAGGCTGAGGGAGGACGTGAGGTAGGATTAATGGGTGAGTCTTAAGGGTTTTTGGGGTGGGATTTAGTGCTAGGAGACTCATTTGGTGTGATCTTGTTGAGGATCTTTGGCTGGTTAAGGTAGATATTGAGTCAGCTTTTTGCTTGTTGCCGGTGCGGGAGGAGGATTGGCCAATATTGGGCATGGAGGTGGGTGACAGTTTTTATTTTGACACTGCCATGCCTATGGGGTGTGCAGTGGCGTGTTCTACTTTTGAGAAATTTAGCACAGCACTGCATTGGATATGGCAATGTAGAGTAGATGGGCAGCAAGCATTTCACTATCTAGATGACGTTTTGTTGGTGGGCGAAGGAAGAGAAGAGGCCCAGGTGGCAATGCATGAGTTTGTGGGGATGTGTGAAGCCTTGGGAGTACCACTGGCTAAGCATAAGTTGGAAGGTCCCACAAAGGTGTTGGATTTTTTTGGTTTGACAGTGGATGCAGGACAGGGTTTGTTTCGTTTGCTGCAGGACAAGATGGTTCGGCTGCAGGAGAAAGTAACCTGGGTGAAATTCAAGAGTAAGGTTCGTGTGAAGGATGTGATGGAATTATTGGGCTTGATGAAATTTGCTTGCAGGGCGGTGCACCCGAGACGTACGTTTTACCTGTCTGTGGCTTTTCTCTTGAAAGGGGGAAAGAGTAAAGCACCACAGAGTAAGAGTAAGTAAGTTAGCTCGGGAGGATCTGGCTTTCTGGATGAAGTTTTTACATCAGTTTATTGGGATCTCATTTTGGCAGTTGGATTCAATAGGTCAAGGGGATCTGCAGTTGTTTACAGATGCAGCCAGGGGTTTGAGCATGGGAGTTTACTTTGTGGGGCAATGGTTCTCGGTGCCATGGCCTGCTCATTGGTCTGAGGATTGGAAACAGGACATTGCCTTTTTAGAGCTGATGCCGATTTGGGCAGCTTCTGTGGTATGGCAGGATCAGGCTACCCTTATGTTTATTTATGTTATTCTGTTGCAATGAGTTGAATTTGATTGTTTCAATAAAGTTTTCATGTTTATTATTTTATGACTGATTACAATAAAGGTTGTCAAAAGTCTGTGGGTGTCTGTGTAGCTTTTAATTGGACCGTGACAACTTAACCTTTGTGTGCACAGTGAAAAATACAAAAGTTCAAAATACAGTATTTAGATTAATAATCTGAAACTCACTCTGTTTTATAGCCTTGGTAAATGCATGTCATCTTATTTATATTGTACAGAAAGCTATTTGATTATGTTGGCTGTGATTAAACTTTGTTGAAATTGCTTGAATGGCACAATTGCGACTATTCTGACACTCACATTTTCTGCTGCCCTTCCACGTCCATGTTGTCTTTATTATGGTTACACTTGGTAAAAAAAAAAGAGAGAAAAACACATCAAATGTTACTGGTGTACAAGCAGCCCATTGTTAACTGTGTTTTTGAAAGAGGAACATACCTACTGAATATGGTATACCCTAACAAACAATACAAGAAGTCACATAAAACAAATTCTAAATGAAAACAATCCCTTGGATTCATTAACGCCAAAACTAAGTGTACTGTACACTGTTCTGAGTGAACAGACAACACAAGCATAACTCACACCTTCTTCCTCTTTGTTTTACTTTTTCTACTGATTTTTTGCGGCCTCAAATATACAGGGGGATTCATAAAGGTTACCACAAAGTGTAGACTACATGTACACTTTGTTCAATCTTTCTGAGTGACTAGAAAGCATAAAACAATGTATATATACTTAGCGTGCACTTAGTGTAGGCATTAATGAATCTGGACCATTGTTTACCAAAGAAAAAAAAAACAGTGATATTTAATGATGGTGGCTTGGATAGTTCACTATTTGCTCACTATCTCCAGCACTCAGTAAATACTGTGTAACCCCCATCCCACCACTTTGTCTTCTTTAATTTAAGTGGTAGAGGTCTAAAAAAGGCAGAAAATATTTAATAAACACGTATAAGAAGAAAATATCACAAACATATCAGGTGTATCTGCTAGAACTATCAACTAAATCACCACAGAACAGTTCTATTACTGAAAGGTCATATCAGATGTTCTCAAGACCCACTAAACTATCTTTCAGCTTTTCCCAGTTAGGGGTCGCCACAGCAGAACTCCGGTCCGCTGATTGGCAGTGAATTTTTATGGTGTCAAGTTAACAGCCTGGCACCCAACCTTCAAAGAAGGCACACCCACACACGCTCGCACCTACCTGCATGTCTTTAAATTCACTCGACGGCAGGGAGGACATGCAGACTCCGCACACAAGGCGCTCCAGCCAAGAATTGAACAATAAGAAAACAGAAATTCTAGTCCAAACAGTACAATTCCTGTGCAGCAGGTAATAGAGTGAATAATGCCGTATGTGCTAAAATTGACTGAAATTAACAGTAAAAATAGTCATCATAGCAACAGTAGCTGGAAACTAAAGAATCAAAGCAGATATTTGTGCAGTGAAAAGGAGAACGAAAATCCATGTTAAATTATGGCAACATTGTGAGTGTAAATTTGATAAAGACACAAAATTTCCACTCTGAAGCTCCACCAGCTTTATCTGCTCCTTGACACTAGATATATAATCATATCCAGAACTCGCCAAGGCTTGAGAAGGTACACAGTGTTGATCTTTGAAATTAATTCAGCAGCTGAGGTATTCCAGAACACAATACAACAGGCAGCTAAAGGGATGCCAAGTCCAAAGAATTTTTGTGATGATACAAGTGTATGTTCTTGAGGCTGCTGACTCAGCAAGATGAGACAACTCCTTTAGTGTAGATGGATAAAGTCACAACTATGATCCATGTGACTGGAGTTCAAGTAGCAGCTTGGGCGCCTACCTGAATGGGGAGGGAGAGGAATGAAAGAGTTTCACCAGCACACCTCTCCTAGAGGAGATGCAGGAGTGCATGTCCAGCATACACATTACATTGTTTCCCTACTGGAATCCAGAAAAACATTCATGAATGCCTAGTCTGTGGAGGTAGGAAATAAATGTTCAGGGCAATGCCCATTGCAAGACCTTCACATGAATGGCTACGGGATACAAACTAAGCTAACCAAGTCACTTTGAGCAGAAGTAGTGGCTCTTGGGTCCACTCCTCCCCTACAGAATTTGTGTACCAGTGCAGGTGGGGCCAGAGAAGGATAATAAATACTGACAATCCAGCTGATAAATATGTGATAATGAGGGTGTACAGCATTAGAAGAGTCATGCTGCCAGGACATATCATCCCCAACCTGCCAGAGGAACCTATGGGGAAACAAAGACTCAACAAGATAATAAAACAGCTTATGATCACCATTTTAAAATGAGTTCCTATTACATGATCACACACTAGAAATAGTGAATGCTCATTTGTTGAACCCAAATGCACAAAACCACAGAATATCGAAGGAACGGATCAGCAAATTTTTTCCCAGGGAAAAAAATTTGCTGGGCTATTCTCCACACTTTGCTGCTTTCTTCACTGTGATGCGATCTCGGAGTTGGTATATTTAAAGTGGGGGGGGTGAAGCCTGTACATTTTTTTTTTGGATCAGCAAATTTTTTTCCCTGGGAAAAAATTCACTGATCCGTTTCTTCGACATTTTGTGGTTTCGTGCATTTGGGTTCGATAATAGATCTTTCGCTATTTCTAGCACTCGATCATATAATATGAACCCTTTAAAACAAAGAATGTCGATCAACACTAAACAAGGAACAGTATGTGTTCATAGGTAAGGACTAGGAAAACTGCTTGTGATGACCCACCACTGGACCAGTAATCAAGGAGCCTCAATCCTAACCACCGGCACCAGTGGGAGACATACACTGACAGGATGACAAGAACAAACACAGTATTTCCAGATGCAGCTCTCTGCATCAAGTGCAATTTCCCTTTAGAGTACACAGAATCTACAGTCAGTCTGGGGCTGGTTTCTCCCTCTTTCTCCAGATTCCCAATAAGACCCCCCCACTGGCACAGCTTTTGAGTTGAATCGTTAGCCAGTGTTCCAAACCAAGTCCTCCAACATTCTCTCTGTCACATCAGTGCTTCATGTCCCTCCCCAAGTAGCTGACACACACACACTCTTGGAGATTTGTTTTACACACACACACACACACACACACACACACACACACACACACACACACACACACACACACACACACCTGGCAAAGGCTAGCACAGGTTTACTAGCTATGCCTCCTTCTATCCAGACTATAAGTAGTTACCACTGCCACTAGAACCCCTTATCAGCTACTTTAAGGCCCTTAACAAAGGGTGTCCAATTTTACTGTGCAATATTGATATTAATACAAATGGTAGTTTGACCAAGAGCAAGGTTGTTAGGAGTGGCCCACACAGTGTCACCAAATAAACATGCAAGTACTCTCAAAATGTAAATATCTCTACAGAGATCAGCCACAATGAAAAGTTTTAAATATATTTAATAATAAATAATAAAAGAACAAGACAATATTAAATATATATTCACAGTGACATCAGAGTTCAAAACCACAGGAAATATTTAAAACATCATTGCAGAACAGTCTCAAATAAATAAAGAAAAATATCTAAACTAAGCTTCACTATATTCCTGACTCAATCTAAGAGAATTATACTATAATCCTAAGAACTTACTAATAGAGCACACTTCCCCACACCTCTTTCACTCCCCCTCACATCACATCATTAGCCACACCTTCAACGAAACTTACATATTCCCACACCTTAACTCACCTCATCGGTACTCCATCAGTACAACCCCTTCCCCACCACCACATCTTGCTATTAAACACTAAATTCACACTACTCTAGTATCCGCCATCCCATACTACAATGTCCACCTCCACTGTTATTACTCTACTTACCTTATCAATACTTTCAATATCCTACTACACCTAACTTCTCTACATTATTCTTCTTACTCTTCCACACACCATCCATTACCTCCTCCTCCAATTCAGTCTGAACACACCACTTCCTTCAAACAAATTTCAGACAGCCTTTACAACACAAGCATATTATTATTATGGGCCAGAGTAAAAATCTTCCCATACCATCACCAAAACAAAAATATTTTCTCTCTAAATTACATAATCAAGGTACAACGAAAACTTGAATACTCTCCTCTCCCATATCCTGTAACAAACCTATCACTTTGCGGGGACATACATCCCAAATCGGGTGCCATCTCCTCCTCCATGCAACTCACCAACTCTATAAATCAATTAATTTCACTGCACTTAACTTACAAAGAATCAGAAACAAAATACCTGAGTTCCATGCATGGATAGCCCACAATAATCCGATATTATTGCCGCAACTGAAACATGGCTAAAACCCCACATGAAGGACACATAATTCCTACCCCCAGGTTTTGCCTGTCTCAGGGCTGACAGACCCCCCCAAAAAGGTGGAGACATCTCTCTAATATATCCCATGACCTTCACTATTTTTCCATACACAAAACTCATCCCACAGTTCTCCACAGCCACACTAGTTTCTTTCCTTAAAATGAATAATTACAAAAATCTCTGTGTGATAGTCATTTATATTCCCCCAGGCAATAACATCCCTATTCTTGAGAAGATCCTTGCCTGGGCATCTACTAACATAAAAAATGAGGCTATCATACTGGCAGATGTAAATATCAACTGGCTAGACATATCCCCATAACACTCTACACGCAATATTAATCTGTATAAGTTCACCCAGCTAATTAAAACCATAACCAGGCCCAACAAAAATAATATTAATGGCTCAATCCCAGACTGGATTTTAGTGTCTGACCCAAATAAGATCACATCCATTGGTATGCTCTCCAATAGTATAAGTGACCACTCACCAGCCTTTATACAACATGAATGTACAACACAATAATTAACAAACATCAGTACAAGGTTACCAGAGATGAATCCCACTTCTATCCTTCTAGCGTTAACCATAAGTTGCTTAACATCAACTGGAATGCTCTAAAATCACTTCCCCTTGACGAGGCAGTTCTTCAACACAGCCTTCCTTAGCACATTAAACAATCTCACTCCCCTTAGACAAAAGAGAGTAAAGACCAACCATGCTAGTTGGCTAACAAGAACTACTAAGGTTCTCATGAAACATAGGGACAAATCGTGGAAAGGCTGGCAAAAAAACAAAAAGCCAACTGACCTCACCCAATACAAACAGCTCCGAAACCAGGTTAAGCACCTTGTACTACAAAACAAAAGAGAATACTACCATGCACTGCAAAATCACCACAAAGAAAATCCTAAGAAATTCTGGAGCTCTCTTAACTCTTTATTAAACCCAGACTCTAACAATAATCATTGCCCAGACCCAAATAAAACACCTATTGAAATTGCTGCTGCCTTCAACTCCTATTTCATAAGATACTATAGCCAATCTAACCACTACGTTTCCCAAGACCAACTTGTCCACCAAAGACCTTTCCACAGCTAACTCCTGTACAACCCCCAATCCTAACTTTACTCTGTTACCCATTCCCACTTCAATAACTGTATTAAAAGATTGCTTCTAAAACTCAAACCATGCTCTAATGCCCCTGACAATACACCCGCCAAATACCTACAAATCTCAGCCAACTCAGTTGCTTATCCCATCAGCATTTCTTAACAGATCTATGCAAGAATCCTATTTGCCCATCATCTGGAAAAAAGCTTGTATTCTCCCTCTACACAAAGAAGGCCCCAACATAGGCACCAACAACTTCCGCCCCACTGCTATACTATCACCTATCTCTAAGATTCTGGAAAAATGTATTTATTCTCAACTTCTTCACCATCTGACTCACAACCACATCGTCTCCCCCACCCAACATGGATTTAGGCCTGGACACAGCACCGCCACTGCCCTAATATCCTTCAAAGACACTGTCAACCAAGCTCGCAACACTTGTAAAACCATCTCTTCACTACTTCTTGATCTTTCTAAAGCTTTCAATACTATATCCCACTCTTTCCTTCTAACACAACTCTCTAACATTAGTACCTCACCTCAAACCCTAAACTGGTTCTCTAATTACCTCACTAACAGGCAACAATCAACTAAATGGCAAAACTCTTACTTACCTTTCCTAAACACCACTACTGGTGTTCCCCAAGGCTCCATTTTAGGCCCACTTCTGTTTAGCATAATTATCAATAACTTCCACACCGCACTCTCTCAAGGCTCAGTCATCCAGTACGCAGATGACTCCACTATCATCTGCACTGCAAACAAATCGTCAGAATTACAATTCACACAAAACGCCTCACCTCCACTGAAATTTGGATGTCTAATAATCACCTTGCTCTGAACCCCAACAAATCCAAACTAGTAATCTTTGCACCCAGAACATCCACACCGCTACAAAAAGAGAACTTCACCATTCAATCTCTAAATGGCACCACCATCAACATTGTATCTAGCACAAAACTCCTAGGTCTCATCATAGACGAAAACCGCACATTCAACTTGCACATCCAATCCAATGTCAAAAAAACACATCAAAAGCTTGATACTCCCTACCGACACAAACATCTACTCAGTGCATCAGCCCGACTCTCTCATGCCTCCTCTTTCCTATTACCCTCTCTTTTATATGGTGCCCCCCTTCTCACCAACATTCAGTCCTCTCTAAAGTCCAAACAAGACTCATGCTACAACAAAATTGCCAAGTTCGTAACTAATGCCTCCTACTCATCCCACCACTGCTTACCATTACGCAACCTAAAATGGCTTGAACACCCCAACTATCTTACCTTTATACAACTAACCACAGCACATAAACTCATTCATAATCCATGTGCCTCTCTCTATCTTCTATGCTTACTATATACCATCCTAACAGACAACTCCGATCCTACAATCAACTACTCATAAATGTAGAAAAACCCAAACTCTCAGCTGTCCAGATGCTTTACTCCTTTACCATCGCTAAACTCTGGAATGCCCTCCCCCCAACACTCAGATCCACCCACTCAGTAACCTTCTTCAAGACATCTTTTAAACAACACCTCTCCTCATCTTGGCTGTGCACATGTCCTAACTCCACATCTCATATAACTTAACTTAAACCATCACAGCTATTCTCACCCCACACCACTACACTGGAATCTCCCCATCTTGTCCACTTTCCTATTCCACTACCCCCACTGTCCCACCGTTGATCCCTCCTGTCCACTTCACGTTCTCCTTAACCCCTCTAGACCTACCACTGTACCAATTATTCAAGTACTCTCACATTCTACCTTAATATCATACCACCACTTGCATCTGCATAATATCCACTGACTCTACTGATTCCTGCAACTGTAACTCAAATAGCCTATCGCAACAGTACTCACATAGACTTTCACTCAACTACTTTAGTGCCTAAATGTATTAAAGTTTAGTACCTAGACTCCAATTAATTCCTACATTTACTTTGCACCCACTGCATGAAGTGTCCTTTTTAAATTACGCTTGCAGAAAAAAATACCCACATGGAATATTCTCACGTATATTCTCTGTATTGCTTTATACTATCCTGGAATTATATGTTCTCATGTATATACTCTTTAATACTTGTACAATATCTTTGATTTAGAATGACTACTTACGTACTCTTTCATTAACTGTATAAGTTGCAATTTATGTACCAAATGTCTCTATTAATGTAATTTAATGTAAATTCTGTACTGTATGTGAATTGTCTTATATGTGGAGCTTTTTCCACGGGATTCCACTGAAAATGGGCACTCCTGGCCCAGCTGGACCATCCCAGTAAAAAAAAAAGAAAATAAATGTGATGAATGGGTCTTCTAGCTGTTGTTGGGTCCAAGACAGAATACAGAATGTTGTCTCACTAAGAAACTTACAAATCGAACTACTGAACGGAACTCAACACAAACTAAAGAAAATTGCTAGGAAACTCACTCAGCTGGCAGTTAACAATTTATTGAAGCGCTTTTCATCTCTCAAAATAGAGAGACTTCTTCAGATAAAAAGTATAATAAAAATGATACAGTTTAAATAGTCCATTCATACAATCATGTGGTTCGAGACCCGCCAATGGCTAAAATCCACATATCACATTATCCTAGCTTTCACATGCAAATCCAACCATCCCTTGAATTTTCCTAGTTGATAAAGCAGAGCATTTGTTACTAAGAGGAGTAGATTTGCCTGTGCAGAGAATTAGTAATGAGCTTTCAACTAGATATTTTGTTGACTTGAAACCAAAAAAAAAAAGATTGTCATAATTTGAATGAGTTTGTTAAAATGCTCTAGAAAAGGACCCATATCCAAGAACTATTAATGGTGGCAATATTGTGCTTGGAATAACTGTTAATGCTTGTTAGCAGGGCTTTCCTAAAAGTCATCACTGTTTGTTTTGCAGGAGAGTTTCTTTTCGGAAATGTAATGCTGCAATCACCTCAGTGGTTTGTATTATACTGTGTGAGCTGACATTGTACTTTGTTGTTTCATTTCCCCTTTTCTTCACTAGTAGTGTGACCACAGAGTTGGTATACATAACTTAGAGGGGCATGGGAGTGGAACGCCCCACATGGGAATTGCAGGGGTCTTGACTCCTTGCAAAAATATTTGTTCTCTTTTTATATTTTTTTCAACTTTGATTGTATTTTCCAGTAAAAAGTGAGTCAAAAATTATGCTGTGAATGGTAATAGGTAAATGAATCAGCACTCTCTTGAACAAAGTATACCAGTGGAATAGGATAGCACTGAACTGCTGGAATGTAGAATCAGCACTGTGTCACTGTGCCAGCACCAGAATTATAACAGGTAGTACTATAGTCCAAGTGAAAGAATTACTAGGCTTGTTGAATTCAGGGACATAAACAGCACATCTAAAGTTGATTCATGTCCCATAGCTCAAGTGGATGAACTAACTGGAAATTGGGCTAGGCTAGGCTTCCTCCCACTTTAAAGTTAATTAAAGGCTACTGAAAAATGCCAATAGTCCCAGATGCTAAGGATAAAATGGCATTTTCCACACAAGAAGGGCTTTTCCATTACAGAGTGCTACTTTTTGGTGTCCATGGGGCACCTGCAGTACTCCAGGGCTGATGAACACAATCTTTAAACCCCACACCAGATGTGTAGCAACCTAGCAGGATAATACTGTTTATATACCCTAAAGACTAAGAATGCCATGTACCCAAAGTTCCCTATGCTTTAATTTCTCTGCATCAAGCTGGACTGACAGCTAATCCAGCTAAATGCAAATCAGGCATGGGAAAAGCCAGCTATTAGGGCTACATTACAACATGAGAGCTTGTAAGACCACAAGCTGAGAAAGCTGAAGCAGAGGAAATTTAACATGTGCCAGTGACTAAGAAGAATGTGAAAGCCTTTTGGGTGGTGCCAACTACTATCAGATGTTTGTGTCTGTTTTTTCCCAGTCCTACTTGCTCTCTGACTAATCTGAGTAAATGTAAGGCCCTTTAAAAGTGAAGAAGACAAATGCAAGAGAACAAACTTTTACGAAACCGCACTCCAAAAACGGAAAGAAGCTGATTACACCTCCAGAAGAGAAGCTACCGAGATGTGGTCCTACCTGAGTGAAAATGCAAGGATTACTACATTTGTTCATACTTGTGCAGTAATATGAAGTAAGATATTTTGCATTTGAGTATCAAGTACTGTTTTCATTAGTCAGCTTTGGAGTATATTGTCAGCATAAAGCTCTGCTAAAAAGGAAAGACTATAAGCTGATCTTTCTGGGTCATTCGGAACTGTGTGAAAGCTGAAGACAGTTTTACTTGAGACTATATGTGACTGAGGAATTCAGACTGCATTTCCTAAGTAAACCATTTACTACTGCTCAACTAGTTTTCTAAACCCTCTCTGAAAAGGAACATTGCATTTTACTAAAATAACTGCATCTGAATCTGAGGGAAAACTGCTATTGAGTTACACTGTATTGCTGAAAGAAGTATGGCTAATTTTACCATATGTAAATTTTCGCTAGGATTCAAAAAAGGTTTTCAAGTTGTGGTTGACAATTTTGTGTGATAAGCATCCATGCACCATAGATGGGGATGACTCAGAAACACAAGAAATGAGATTGTGGAAAGCCGAGAAATACCACTGCCTGCAAAATAAGCAAGTGGTTGTTTAATGAGATGGAACTTAACTGTATTAAAAAGATGGCAGTCATGGATGTGAATGAGTGCAAACAATGTGGCAGAGCAATTCATAAACAAATATATTCTGCACACAGAGATAATTCCACTAAGGTTGTCTTGGAGTTACAGGAAACAAACCACAGAAACATCTACAGGGTAGTCACCATACTAGTTAATGTGTACATGCATGCAAGAGGCCATTGTCACTGCCACTTGTCACAGTGCTGTACATCATCTCCCTCAGTGGTACCAAGTCATCCATCAGTGCTTAACATTCCATGACCTCCTCTACACAGAAACTGTGGTACTGAGGCACCATACAGGAGCTGGTTGAAATGTGCCATCCTCATATGCGGCCCCTGGGGGTGGCCTAGCAGATGCATAAAGTGCTTATCTTCATGGACACCAAGGTGTGTGTGACTTTGAGAATGCTAACTAAACAGACCTTTAGATTACAAACAGGGGACGCTGGGTACATCTTGAGCATTTACTTCAAGGATACTATACCTCTTCATTGATGCCATGCTGCAACATGTTGAGGAGCATATGTGGTTTCCATGTACCACAGAGGAGGGAGGAAACATCATGCAGACTGTTTATGGCATAGTCCATATTTCCAAGGTAGTTGGGACACTAGAGTCCACCCACACTGCAATAAAGTATCCACATGAAGAGCAGGAACAATGGTATATCAACCATAAAGGGTTCCACTTCATCAACTGCCAAGTGGCCTGTAATGCGCAAAGTAAAATATACTATATGTCTGGAGACCACTCAAACAGTGCCCATGACCCCCACATCTAACACACGTAAGATCAATGCCAGTGGTTTCTGTGGGGCAATTTTCTACAGGGCCATCTCACTGATGATGCTGGATATGCCCTGCAGCTATGGATAATGACATAAATTAGAAACCCACAGACTATGGGAGAGAATGTCAACAATAATGTTCTGTGACAGACCCTGACCATTGCCAAGTATGTTGGCCTGCTAAAGTCCCGCTTCCATTGTTTGGCTGCATTTGGCAGTGCACAGCAATATGACCCACCAACATACAGTAGAATATTTGTAGTTTGTGCTGTGTAACATTCTGAAGTGCAAGGAGTTACAGCTTGGCAGAGACATTCAGAGGGAGGAATTACCAGACTCAGCAATGGGAGAGATCCTTCAGGAGAGATCTACAGAGGAGCCGGTTGCAAGGTACGACTGTGCCAAATAGAGACAGGTGCAGCATGACATGGCACTGGCTAAGAGGCCGGATCTGCTTCATAATTAAGGGCTAGAATAAATTTGTATATGTAAAATAAAAGGGAGTAGTGATGGGAGCAACCTGTGCTCCAACTCTTGCTAATGAGGTTATAACTCACTGGGAAGCACGGTGTATTTTAATTCTGAGTTTTTGAAATACATGCTCATTTTATGTTCAGTTTTTTGGAAGACATTTGTATTTCTTGGGAAACATAGTAGACAAAGACTCAAAGAGTTTATTGCATATATAAATAATATGACCATATTATTAAGGTTTACAAGTAATAGTAATTTGACTAAATTACATTATCTTGATGTGGAAATGAGGAAGGATGTTAAGAATCAGATATTTGTATCTAATATACATAGGAAACTGACTTACTTTAATACTTTATTACATTTTAGTAGCTCCCACCCTTTGCATAAAAAAGAGACATACTGATACAGCAAATGGTACAATTAGCTTGAATGCTCCCTAATGATGGAATATTTACTACAAAAAGTATAAAAATGTGTGCAATACTGTTGTTTAGGCAGGGCTACCTGAATGAACTTGTATATAATATTACAAATGTGGTCTGAGAAAAGAGAAGAAGGGGAAATGTAACCCCTATTTTGGAGAATGATGCAGTGGTCATTGGAAATAATAGATGTGGTATTCATAGTAAATTTTGAAATGCCATGGCTATTACATATAACTTGGCTGCAGGTAGGATTAGGGAAATATTTTTTAACAACTGGAATATGTTAAGGGTTAGTGGAGAGTATTTTAAAATTCTGGGTGAGAAGACCATGGTTGTATATAGTAAAGTTAAAAGTTTTAAAAATTTACTGGAAAGAAATGTAATGACAGATTTTTGTACAAGGAATAAAGTGGGGACATTAAAGTTTGGTCAGTGTAATCAATATGAATATGTACTGGAAGGTCCTAGTATTATAGTGGGGGATCAACAATCGATGCAAAAGAGAACACATAATAATTGTGGTTCTAGGGGTTTAGTATATGTGACATTTTGTCATGCCCAGGGTTCTATACAGGGAAAACGGAAAGAGCTCTGAGGGAAAGAATATACGAACACATGCATGGTATAAAAAAAGGCACCATTTATAATGCCCTTTTTAAACACATGAGTAATTTTCAAGGGCATACATTTAAATTATTTGTGTTGGAAGAAGTGAATACAGATATTCATGGGAGGACCTTGGAAACAGAACTTAGAGGTACAGGAATAGATATGGCAACTTAAATTTTCAGCCAATGTTCTACCAGGATTAAATTAGAGCTGTTCCATTAGGTGTGTACTGAAGCTAACACGGTTTAATATATAGATGTGGCTACATTTTAAGAACCGATGTTTTTAAATCATTGTGTTTTAGTTTACTAGATGAATGTTTATATATATATATATATATATATATATATATATATATATATATATATATATATATATATATATATATACACACACACACACACATATCTATATCTATCTATATATATATATATATATATATATATATATATATATATATATACACACACACACACACACACATATATATATATATATATATATATATATATATATATATATATATATATATATATGTATATATATATATATATATGTATAAGTATGTTTACTGCTATTATTTTTATAGCCATTTTTGTTTATATGGATGAACATGTATACTTGTAAGTACTTTAGAAAATTCTTGGAGCATATATATTTTGTTATTTTTTATTTTTATGTCCATTTTAGAGCATATAAGGGTGCTTATTATGGTTTAAATACTGTTTAGTATTTCTATAAGATTGTTTGGTGAAAGAAGTAATTGAGGTACTAACCAATTAAAATTCAGTATATTTACACTTGACTACAGGTTTTATTTTAAATAGGGTCTGCAGGTGTAAACTGTCAGTTCTATAAAAGTCCTGTGATAAAGTAAGACAAAAGTACCTAAGTGACATTATTCATTGTTTTTATTTTTATGTTTAATAAAAGAAGCATTTGTAGTGCTCTATGTGGCAGTTCCTGAAGTCATGTGAGTTCATCTAGTAGTCCTGCTTTCATCGTACATTTTTGTTTGGAACATAGTACAATTCTCAACCAAGTTAAAACAATACAATACTCAACATTTTTATTTTACTGCAGGTCCAGACAATTAACTTTAAAGGAAAGGCAAGTTTTCTTTAAAAAAGGCTTTTGATATGGTGGTGGACACCTGAACATCAAAAAGAAAGAAAGAAATAAAAGCTAGCTGCTTTACAAAGAGCACTTTCTGAAAAGCTTTTCTATAATAGTGGCAGCTGCTTGTGCCACTTGGGGATACTAATTTACCAGGGGTGTCTGCTTCAGGATAGCTATCTAATTTGATAATGACTTTGGCTACTGTAACTTTCATCACTTGAAGTGAGTTTATTGCCCAGTTTTCACCCCCTTTTACATTACACTTTCTTCTCTGTCTTCCTGCTACAACATTTACCCACACAATTTCCCATTCCAGAACTGTTTTAACTCCAACTCTTCTATGTGCTGGGTTCTTCTTTGCACACACCTGTGCTTCACTCGTGAGCATATAAACTACAGCCCACACTACCTACCCTTGGTACTATGGTGCTTGCAGTGCTTAGGTGAGCATATACTTAGCCTTAAACTTACACCTTCATCTGTGAATTCAGACATTTATGTTGATACAGTTTTTAAAATAAATGACACTAGTTTAATTGAAAAATCAATGTCCAGAGCCCTAAAACAGATTATTTCCTCCTAATATAAAAGTGCATCGTCAGTCATGAAACTCTACAGACTCAGCACTGCTCTCACCCACAAAGCATAATGCTTTCACTGCTCTTGTTTAAATACTCATAATTTTCGAGCATCCCAGGGCCCTCTACTACCTGACACTCTGCCTTCTCCCCACTAGAACTAGAAATGTTAACATTCTCCTAACCAATTTATGTTGTTGCTGTACTTGATTCTGTCAGCACAGAATTTCTTTTCTCGCTGAAACAGTTACACAGGTTTAGAAAGATCTGCACAGCAGCCCACTACAGGGAGCAGCACACAGTGTCACTTAATACTCGGTCATTGTTTCTTCTTGAATAAAAACTGCAACACAGTCTTCTTTCCCATTGTTAAATCATTATTGTTATCTGACTCCTTCCTACTATCTCACCTCTGTGATATCTCATATTCTTCAGCGGTATTGAAAACTGTACACCACCCATAAACTGCACTCTATCCTGAAAAAAATGTCATAACCCAATTGTTACCAGATATAGGAGTGGGAATCTTCTGATCCTAAAACACTCCTAGCTCTGAAACATCCACTTAGGCTAACTTCTAAAACCCAAAACATCTCTGTACCCGTCATGCAAGAATGGGCCTACTACTTTCTTGGCAAAACTAAAATAGACATTCTTAGCATTGTTTTCACATTACTCTCTCTCTACTTTTCAAGTACAATACACACTGCACTTGACTTATGGCCATACAGATTATATACCACATTTTGGTTCTGATAAGATTTACGCCTCAGTTTTTACATGCATACTATTCTGTTCTTGTTTATTTCAATCTGCTGTTTATCCCTTTATGAACTGCCTTGGATTCCTCCAAGACTAATTATACTTCAAGTAAGATACTTCTCATTACCTTGATTTATAAGCTTTTTGTAGAAAATAACAAGCAATTAAAAATAAGGATAAATAAAAGCGACACAAATATAGTAAAATATTACTGCTAGGCAGCAAGTAATGCTTTCTGAATATATGGTGCTTGTAAATGGAACTCCCGAAGACGCATGTGGTACAAGGCCCTTCACTCAAACCATGCTTTGGCGAACAATATAAGAGTTGCTCTAAGGCATGTAGCACAACTATCTCCTTTCGATTCCCACAGGTAGACTAGCTCATACTACACTACTGTACATAGATAATAACAATTTTGTCTGAAGTAAAATGCACAATGACCTTTCATGGGTGACTTTAAATATTTATGACACTACCGGCCCATCAGAGCACTGTCAAAGAAGTGTAAAATGCAAAGAAACCCAAAAGTAATATGGAAGGAAAATACTGCAATAGACATTAGGAAAGGAGCATGTTCAGCCTCTGTTGTGTGCTGTTAACCACACTGCTATGTGAAAAACAAACTCATAGCTTCTAGATGAAGAAAGTAGAATATAAATTTCTGTCATTCAAGCAAGGTAGTTTATGTGATGCATTTTTACTAAATAAAATTGTGACGTCCTCCGCTGGGCCAGTGATCAAGGAGCTTCATTCCTCACCACTGACACCTGAGGAGAACATTCACTGTGAGAAAAATGGACAAACACGGTATTTTCATATGCAGTCCTCTGCACCAAGTACAATTTCCCTTAAGAGCACACAGAGAATACACACTCCAGTCCTGGGTCTGGGTTTTCTCTTCAGGCCCAAAATAAGACTCCCCACTGACCATTATAGAGATGAGTCCTAGGCCAGGTGTTCTAAGCCAAGTCCTCCAGCACACTCTCTATGAAATCAGAGCTTTCAGTATCCCTGTTCACAGTAGCTGTCACACACTCTCTCTGAGATTTGATTTTCACACACATCCACCTGGAAAAAGCTGGCACAGCTTACCCGGTCTGCCACCTCCACCCAGACTATAAAGTAGATCTGCTGCCACCAGAACACCCGAAGCCACAACTTTAAAGCTCTTACCAGGTTACCCAATTACACTTATTAAAATGAATACTTGTAAAAATGGTAGCATTTAACCACTCAGCAAGACTGTCAGGAATGTGGAACCACAGTTAAATACATGCAAGTACTCTCAAAGGTTAAATATTTTCTAAAGGACCAGCCACAATGAATGGTTTAGATATATTTAATAATAAATAATAAAAAACAATAAAGTACTGAATATCTATTTACAATAAACACCAGAGTTTCATTCACAGGAAATATAAAAAAAAACAACACAGATGGAAAGTCTCAGACAGATACAGAAAAAAAAATACATTTGATAATCTCACTATATTTTCCTAACTGACTGAAGAATTACTGTTCCCTAGTTACTTACTAAAGTAAGGCATGATGAACGAGGATAAGTGTCTTGTCAGGTCTAAAAACAGAGTGCACTATTCACATTTCTCACTAGTATTCAAATACAATTTCAGTGCTGGCTACAGAATGACATTGCATCTGGTCACCTGACTCTGTGGTTCCCACACTACCCTTTCACTAGAAACGTAGCCAGGATCTGGCACTGACATGTCACAATACACACATAAAACTTTAGCTAAGGTGTATTACAGCATCTAGAAACTGTAAACACTTCCACCCCTCCTGCAGAAATTAACAAGCCATTCTCTGGCACCCCAGGATAGCAATTAGTTCACCACTAAGGACAACAGAGCAGGATCTCAGCCCAGGCATTTCACAAACATTGCACCTCTAGCTGCATTCATACCTATGAGATAAAAACCTTTATGGTCTAAACCAAGTCATTTCATTTCAGGCTATTTTTCCTAAGGTTAGCTGCGCTGAGCTTAACCCCATCCCTTACAGTATCCTCTGAGAAAATCTATACATTTCATCCGTTACAACAATACAGTCTTCCATACATGTATATTTATTTTCTGTCCAGAAGGACCCACTGCTGATACATTTTTAACACAAGCAACTTTACAAACACATTTTAACATAAACATCTGTACAAATCAGTTTGATATTCAAATGACATATAATTCTTTACAAAACTCCAGCTAACTATGCTGGTATATGTTACACATGCACTTCCCTACTCTCCCTGGCACAGCTGGCACTACCTCACATCATCACAAAACTATTAAAACTGTATTTTGTGATTATCACAAATTATTAAATACTGCAAAGGTACTACATAATATGTTTCTGTCAATTGCCTAAATCACGTAGTTCACATTAGGCTCTCTGATGATCATAGGCAATATAGAGGTTATGTATACAAGCAGCCATGTCCTTTAAAGAGCCTCTACACTGTCCCACTCCCTAGACACAGGAGGGGTAACTAGAGCTCAAGTCTTCTTGCAGATGACATTCAGAAAAGGGTAGTTGAGCCTCTTTGAGGAAAAGCAACATACCAGATGCACAGTGACTATTAATGAGAAACTGCAAAAAAAAAAATTCTGTGACATTATAAAAGGATTTATTATCCCATAATAAACACTGAATACTATTCCCTACTAGTGTTATAGTGAAATTAAGTTAGCAACTATTTTAGAGGTAATTTAAGCTTGGCCTTGGAAAACAGGGTGAAATAATTCATATAATGGCTGCTAACATTTTATATAAAAATTCCTCAAACAAATAATTTTGTGTTTGGAAGTTGCTATGCTTTCAGTGCCTTTGCTTATATTTCTCCTACAGTTGGTTTTAGATACAAGCACACACATACACACACACAAGCATGCACACACATGCATACATGGATCTAATTCAAAAGACTGAAAAACCAAAAGACTGAAAATTCAAAATACTGAATGACGGAATTTGCCCCTTCTCCACAGTTGTGCAATCTTGGAGCTGGTGTAAATGTGTTCAGTAATTTTCAGTCTTTTGGGATTCAGTCTTTTCGGATGTCAGTCTTCTGAAGTAGACCCCCCAAGATACGCGCACACACACACACACACACACACACACACACACACACACACACACACACACTTCAAATCATCCCTCATGGATTCCACACATGAATGTGCATGCATGCATATGCACACATACACAATATACACAGACACACACAATCATATACACATACACAAGCATTCACACACATACACACACACACACACACACACACACACACACACACACACACATGCTCGTGCATACTAGTCTCCATTCATTCCTCATGGATCCTACACATGCACGCATTCACGTGCGCACACACACACACACACACACACACGCGCGCGCGCACACAACTACAAAGTATATGAAAGATGCAGTTGGGCAGTGGGCAACACCTTCATACACAGCCCTATTGCATTCTTTATTCCAAGTCTGTTGATGTGCTACCTTGGGCAGGAGGACTGGTGTGGGGACAGGAGAGGATGCAGCATGTGCACAACACAAATCAGTGAGAGCATCTTAGTCTATATAGCCTCTAACTGTCAGGGTGCTCCTGCTGCTCCTACTTCCAACCACTAATCCGCTGTGAGAGACATGCAGCATATCTCAACACAAACCCTTGAATGGCAAGGTAAGGAAGGTAATTGCTCTGCAGCCACTCTGTTTCAGCATACAATTACTCCCTTTGCAAATATGCATCTGCTTTCAGAGACACGATATACTGCATTAACCCCTCACTGCAGATGTAAGGTGTTCAGAAAAATGTGCTGTAGCTTTATACATGTATAGGACACATGCAAGCTAATGGTACAATAGCACTGAAGGGAGCAGTTGGTAGGGTTGTGTGCAACAGTCAGTCTTGCTAATGTCAGAGAAGATGCAAAGGAACTGTGATGAGAGCAAATATAAGCAAAAACCCAGACTAAACAGCCAATCCACCCCACCCTCACCACTTAACAGACAACTGCATATACATACTTCTTAAAGATATTATAGCCTACCTAGCAAAAAATAACTTAAGTGTAAGACAATTCTACATCTGAAACTTGATTTGGAATCACAGGTTAAAAATATGTATTAAATTTCTTAATTAATATTTATCCTATGCCAGTCAAAAGTAATAATGTTTAATTCCTCCCATGTAAACAAGTTTATGAACTAAATTAATATGTATTCCTGCTTGGTGCTACTAGTGGCAGCTGCAGATATAAAAGAAGGGCCATCGAAAGGTATTGAAGCCACTAGTGCAAAAGCTGGTACTTTAAAGCCTTTCTTAATCATTACAACAATGATAATTGAAGTGAAGATGACGCCTCAGATCAAGGACAGAAAATACAGAATACTAACAACAAAAGTCTTTGAATATACCAGATGTCAATAAATGCTTTACTTTACAATGCCAATCTTCCAAAACATGAATCAACAAATAAATAAAGCTTTGTCAAGACACAGTGCCTAGGCAGTTAACAACTGAGACGATTTTATTGATCTGCTCTGCAGATGTTTTGAGCTTACTGCAGTGCAGTCCTCAGCAAAGCATAGACAGGACTCTTGCCTGATATGCAATCTTTCTTGGCATGTTTCCAGCAGAAATACCAGGCTAATGTTCCATCAAGCTATTCAATATAACACACTAGATATTGCTGGTAATGGCAGGCTTTGTAAGGACATCTCTCCTATGTTGTCTTCCATTAAAATACTGCAATATTCTTGACATGGTTTATCTGCCCTGTCATTGTTTTTTGTCTCTGCTTAGTCATAGGACTCCCTTTTCCTACTGGAATCAGTAATGAAACCAGCACTGAATGCTGTGTCATACAGATGTTCATTACACAAAGCATAAGCTGATATACAAGTGATTAATAACCACAGTTTAAGAAGCCAGCACCCCCCCCCACACACACACACACACACACACACAGACACACACACACACACATATATATATATATATATATATATATATATTTTTTTTTTTTTTGAGAGGGAGAGAGATCTTTGTACCAGTAATGCACTAGATAAAACTGATGTTCTGCATTCATGGGAATGAAGATTGGATCGTGGTTGATAAATATAGTGTTGTGAAGTTATAGAGATAACAGTGAAAGGTGGCCACCCACAGTGAGTACATGAACTGGTTCTTTCCAGGGAAATCAGTGAGATAAACTAAAACAATTGTTGCAAAGTGTGTTTTTGTACCATGTGGCTAAGAAGTAATAGCACGAATAACAGTTGGCTCTTCTGGTTACCAATACTAGTATAACTGACACATAGCCAGCCTTAGGCATAGGCCAACTAGGCGGTCGCCTAGGGTGCCACTCTAGTAGGGGTGCTTTTCCAGTATTTATTTGGTGTAGGCAGACCAGGATGGGGGCAGCGGGTGATGTGGTGGGGGCGCCGTGGAGCCCTTTTGCCTAGGGCATTAGTTGACCTAAGGCCGTTACTGACACTCTGAAATGACAGTACCTTTTCCATATATTTAATTCTCAGCTTCAGTCTTTGTTCTTCTCTGCTTATTTTACTTCATACTGGTTACTTGTGGGCTATGTTAGTGCTGATTTTTTTACATATTTTGCTTCACACTGGAGCTAGTATAACAAAAAAGGTTTTACACAAACATCAAAAAAGAGGCATGCATAAATATTAACAAATCAAAGCATATGTGACACTGGTGCATGACTGTAACTGATGACAGACATCTGGTTAAGTCCAGTTACATGGCCTGTCAGAGCGAGTCCCTCCTTGTGCTGCTAATCATTACATGGTTTCCCTTCCCCCAAATCACACCTACTTCCTGATTACAGCACTTTCTTCCCATTAGTGTCTCCTACCAGTCCTGTGAATTATTCTGGGGGTTAGAGAGAAGCATTGATTTTATAATCACAGCTCTACTCCTATTACAGTCCTTTTACTGTCTCAACTGTTATTTATTCTGTGGATTCTGTTCCAGAAAGCCTCATGTATAGGTAAGGCACAGAAGTGTATTCCATACTGATTTTTACAACCAGATGTACAAAATTATGCACAATGACAAGCATACTAGTTTCATTAATGCTTAAGCATATTCCACAGGACTGTTAATTTCTAAATTATTCTGAAAATGATGAGGCCAAAGAAACAAGTAATCAGGAGGTCAGGCTGTCAACTTTCATTCTGTGAAATAATACTTCCTATGTCTCCCCTAAGCCATCAATACTTTAACTTCAAATTGTGTCCTCTTGTTTTCTCACAACATTTTGAATACAACTTGGATTCCATGGATTCACTTAAGATTCTGACATTTCTCTTTTCTGCTTTCTTCAGAAGTACCTACATATGGTGAAATTCTCTCATCTTTCTACTACATAGTTTCTGATGCAGACCGTGAACCATTTTTTTTTGTTTTCCTTAACTCTGAATTACAGTTAAACTGACTGTGTCCTTAGGGCCTACTACAGCTTAATGAAATCCAGGATCCTGTAAAGTGCAGGAGTGAGCAGCTAATGTTAATTTGCCCATCCTGGAGGAGGGTGGTAGATTGGTCAGATGCATGGAAAGCTCCTAGTGGAGGCAGATGATCAAGACATCCGTAGACACCAAGTTGTGCTGCACAGTAGCTGCATTAGGTAGGCACATGGCAGCAGGAACAGGATGTATGTGGGAAATTGCAAATGCCAGGCTGCCAAGAGGACTACCACACAGACCAGGAAAAAATACAACCCTTCACAGCTGCCTGAACGACTGCTTCCTCTTTACTCAGCTCATACCTCTAACCCTAGATAATTCTACAGTGAAGTGCCACCGTTCCCCACTGGGGTCAAGTGGGGTGCAGTGATCCAGAGGATGGGTACAAATGGGTAAAGAAATGGCATACTAGGGCTGATATCTCTTTGCAGGATGACAAAAATACCTCAGAATACAAAAGGTTTTCCAAATCCTTCAGGAAGAGCAAACTAAGTAGTGTTGGCCCTCAATCACTACATAGGGCATGAGGCACCCTAGACACCCCATTGACACATAATCTACTAGCTCAACTAACTTAGTTGAGTTGTTAGTTATAATTCCTGAAATATCTGGCAAAATGAATTTGAAGAATTCTGCTTTAGCATGCCTTACAATAGGCAATCACTATACTCCCCCATCCTTACAATAAGGAAGTCCAGAGAACTGCAGACAGTACACAAGATGGTATCTTGTCTACCGAAAACTGCGCACAGTTCTCCAGATCGTGTTTTGTCAAGTATCAAATTACAGAGAAGAGGAATAATATATTGTCTTAGATGAATAATGCCAATTTATTTTCATCTCAGTTTTCCTCCTGCCTTCCTTGCTGTCTTGTCTCACTGATTGTTTACATTTAGGCAACATATTTATTACCTGTTCTTCATGTGTTACTGCTACTGTTTTGTCTCTGTGTACTCCTTTCCTTGGTGTTTGCCTTCCTGATGCATTATTTTTCATTTATGGCAATGGATTTAAGCTTCTCTGTCAAAGACCATTCCTTCAGTACTGCCATGTCTCTTACCATCCCCATTACACCTTCATGTAGATACACCCTGTTGCCTAACTTTGTGATATCAGTAAAAAAAAAACTTTCTTCCAGACCTTCTGCAATATAATTTGTAAAAACACTGAAACAATGACCCTAACACTGAAGTCAATGATATCACATTCATCTGTCTTTCTTTTAAGTGACCTCAACTTATTATAACGTTCTTTGTCTAAATAGATGAGCAATATTTTTGAAAACCCTATACTATGCCAATCTAGAACCAAATCCAAGACTGCCTAGTTTGTTCCTTAAACAATTTTATGGTATCCTGTCACATGCCTAAACAGACCATGTCTATAGCCCCTTTTTAGTCTAGCATTCTGTGTAGAGTGGCAAAGAACCGGCATATTTGTTTACTATGTCCTTCTCAGTGTAAATCAATATTGTCTTGCATCCCACACCCTAACAGCCATCAAACTGCATTTTCCCCAACAACAGTAATTCTACATTATCTCTGCTGATAAACTAGACATAGTGATAGTTTTCAGCTTGTGGTAATATAGTAATACTTAAGTTTTCACAACATTTCAAAGACTACAATATTGTTATTATTATTTGTTGTTAATAATACCGCAATACTAAAAGTAGCTCACTTGTTGATATGTAAGCTGTACTGAAATGCACATTTTTTCACATGAACATACTGGAAATTGTCTGCATAAAAAAGTAGCTCAAACTGTATAAAGCAAAATAATAGTCATACCATACTTTTAACTAGCTAAAATAGCATTTAAGTAGTGTGGGGACCTGGTGGAATTTTCTTCTCAGTGTTAGATTAACTGTCTAGAACTTACAGTAAGTACTTCTACTAAATATTCTAATATGAGGAGGGAAGTTGGAAAACATCAGAAAAGTTTCTTATGCTTTCACTGCTGAGCAGACGATATGCATGTTTTCCATATTCTGCATCTCACGTTAACCTTGCCTACATTATATTGCTACCAACATCCTCTGTACTCAATATTATACTATTATATGTTACAGTATGGCACTATTTCAACAATACAGATGTGCAGATGTCATGCACATATATGCTAAATGGTCCTGTTCCTGTCATGGCTCTCAAATTCTTTACTCAAGAATCAGGGACAAAGTAAAAAATAATAGGGGGGGTCAAAGACCTAAAATTAGGGTCAATTTTTAAACACTCTGATTCACTTAAAAAGTTAACACAGCAACAAGTTTTGCATCAATTTCATGTTCTGAATTTTCTGAAAAAATATTCATTTTCTAAACAACAGTAGGTATGAAACTCTAATATCTAGCATTACTGATTTACCAGAAAATCAAAAACAATTGAAAGGGACAGTGTAAACATATGAGGCAAAATGACTATGGCAAAGCGCCATCCAGTCTAGCCCTCCAACTAAAACTTTTCATCGGCATGCTACATCAAATGAGTCGATCTATTCCTAATATATCACCCATCTATCTCTTTCTTTTCGCCTCTTTCTGAATCACCTTCAGGATCAACCCCCTTATTCCCACTTTTATACAATACTTAATCACACTGATTATATGACTGCTGACAACATTTCAGTCTGTGCTTTCATTTCTATCTTCCTAATCTATGTATGCTACTTTAGTTTTCTTCCAGTCTTTTTACTGGTAATGAACTGGTCTAATCAATTTAATTTCAGTAAAGAACTGCAAACTATAGTTGCAGACGGGTGACACTTGGCATACCTATTCTTTCCCCTTTTTAAGAGAAACATACTTTATCTACAGAACTCATTTTTATGCCTCTGACATCTAGTTTTCCCTAGTTTGTATTTGCCTCAGACACTTTAAGTCCTAGTACAACTATTCTCCTCTTGTCTCCAGCACTTCAGATACTAATATGCCACTTAAATTTACCATCTGTTTTACAAAGCAGCAGGCCAAATGTTGATCAAAGTAATTCAATACCCCATAAGGCACCTACCTTCTTCATTTTTATAAATATACATAATTTTTTAACTAATGTGATTGGGTTATTCCACAGACTTTTTCAGCCATAACTGCATTTCGCCTGTTTTACTGCTACTTTAAGTGATTTCTGCATTTTACACTGTTTATTGCACTTTAAGTTACTAATTGTTGCAAATTGTTTCTGTAGGCTACACACTAAAGTGCGCTAGCCGATTTACAGCATTTATAGCATTTACTGTCTGTTTTTTTCCTTATCTCTGTAATAAAACAAAAAATCTCTTGTTTTCCCACTTTACTGAACTAGAGTAGTCCAGTTTCAGAGTTGCTGATCCCTGGGCTTTGTTTTTAGTTCCTGTTACTGATCCATTGCCTTATTAGGAAGGAGGAAGTTTCTTTGCTTACCAGTGGGAGTGGGAAGCACTGAGCGCCTTTCTGTCCGATTTGGTGAAGTTTCAGCCAGAAACTAGTAGTCCATTGGTCGTTTTGGGCCAATTCCTAGCTCCCTTCAGCCCCCTGCTATAAAACACGCTAAACTGTACTGCTGATCTAACCAGCATATCCTATAACTGAAAAGTTCATCTCTACTTGATTCCCAAGTAGACTATTCTCTATCTGTAAAGCCTAGCACTTACTCCTACAGTACTTGCACCTTGATAAAGCACTCTTATTATAGATAGTACCCCACCAGCCCAAAACCCACTTCCCGAGTCCTTTGAAAGTTCTTTATCTACTACTTCTAGTATGTCGAGGGATCAGTTGCTAGTGTCCTCTCCAGCTCAACTGGTGAACCTGGGAATATTGAGGCAATGTTACAATTGCCTCATGTACACAGACAATCCTCTCCTTCTCCCACAAAACACAAATACATGCGAGAGATGCAACTATACGGCCAAACTGGAGGATGAGCTCTCTCAACATAGGACTGGCAAGACCAGACAGGAGGAGAAGGCAACCACACACAATACATACCCAGTCACACATGGTACCATCACAACTTCAAATCATACATATACTCACACAAAGACATACTCGGAGGCTCTGGTCAAAAATTTACCAAAACAGCAGAGGCCACCAAAGCAGACACCCAAACAAATACCACCTCACGACCCAACACATGCAACACATAGACTACACAGTCAGAGTGTCAAACAGTCACAGCCCTTAAGGCCAAACAAAATGCCAGACACACTTGTCATTGGTGATTCCATAGTCAGACACACTGACGTCCCGCTCACCAGACTGAGTAAGGAGAAGGTCACAGTAAGCTGCCTGTCGGGCACTAGAATCCGCCACATAACGCAAGCACTCAGGTCTCTCAACAGCAGGTACAAGTACGACTCAGTCATTGTCCACGCTGGTGTCAACGACCTGAGACGTACCTCCTTGGACTACATGAAAAGGGACGTCGAGGAGCTCTCTGATTATGTAGCCCAGGCAGGTATGACCCTGACCTTGAGCAGTATCCTACCTTCACCTAGAATGATGCCACAATACAGTGATAAGATGATCAGCTTTAATAATTGGCTTAAATTCTGGTGTCATTCAAAGGATCCAATGTCTGTCTGCCTGGGATGACATGCTGGACAAGCCACGCTGCTTAGCCAAGGGACGGCTTGCACCTGTCACCCTGGGCTTCGGATATTGGCAAAGGCTCTTGCCACCCCATAGTGCCTTTTTAGGCAAGGCTCAAATTCTAAACCTACCACCCTAGAACACCAAAAGGAAAAACTAAGGGTAATGCTGCTCAATGCCAGAAGTCTCAATCTCAAGATGCACGCACTCGAGGCCCTTCTCAATATGGAGAACATCGATGTCTGTGCTGTGACAGAAACCTGGTTCAAGGCTCCTGAGAGCACCCCAGCACTAACAGGTTTCACCTCATATCATGCCCGCCCCAAAATCCGGACAACACCAAGAAAGGAGGGGGGGTGTCCATATTCATAAAGGACACCCACACCTCAAGGTTGGTGGCAACGCACGATGCATCTGAGACCATCCAGGTGCAATTAACCATAGGCAAGACTGCTCTGCAATTTGTAGCATGTTACAGGCCACCCTCTCAAACTCAGGAACCTCACATGGCCTTCCTGAAAACATTGGAGGGATAAATGTATCTCCAAACACCATCATACTAGGTGACTTCAACTACCCTAATATAGACTGGGAACACTACTCAAGCCCGAACACTCTAACCCAAAGATTCCTGGAGTTCATAAACTCAAATGCCATGGAACAACTAGTCACCATCCCCACAAGAGGTGAAAACATACTTGATCTCATCATCATGAACATGGGATCAAAATGTTCAACACCGAAGTATACCCCTCACTGGTGAGATCAGATCATAAACTAATCTCGCTGGAGGTCCTCATCCCCCCCGCACCTGAAACAAGCAAGACCACAGTGAAAAACTTCACAAAAGCCGATTTCACACTTCTAAAAACTAGTGTGGTCTCCTTTAAGGCCCCTGAGCCAGTGGTAAACATTACTCAAACCGCTGAATCACTTACAAATGCCTTCTACCAGCACCTACAGGACTGCATGGATCAGGCAATCCCAAACAAAACTAAGACTCTCTGTACCAAAGGCAAGCGTCCAGTCTGGTGGACCCCAGCCATAAACAAGCTCTACAACAAAAGGAGGAAGCTACTACAAGATAGAGCAAAATCCTTGAAAGGTAAGACACCTTTGATCATTATAAGTAAAAACTAAGAGCTCTCATAAAATCATCCAAGGCAAATTTTGAGAGAAAAATCGCCAAGGACTCTAAAGACAATCATAAGGCCTTCTTTAGCTATGTTAGAAACCTAGGAGGAAACTCCCAGATATGCTCAGAATTAGTTCAAAATGATGTGAAAATTACTGAACCTACACACATTGCTAACATACTGGCTGACAGGTTCAGTGCAAACTTCTCCCCTCCCCCAAAAGGAGAGATATCTATTCCAGAGGATTGTAGCCCCCAAACATCTCCAACGCCCAGGTGAGAACTGCCCTCACTAAGGCAAAAACACAGCATCCATGGGACCGGATGGTGTCCCCGGCTGTGTGCTTCATGAACTCAACGAGGAATTAAACCCACAGTTAGGACAGCTGTTTAATCTTAGCCTCACCTCAGGATACGCACCCAAGGAGTGGCGCACGGCGACTGTGGTCCCACTTCATAAGGGCGGTGCCTCCACAGACCCTGGAAATTACCGCCCCATTAGCTTGACAAGCCTTATCTGCAAAGCCATGGAGAGGATCATAATGGAACTCATAAATAAAGACATAGGGAACTTGCAGACTTTGGATCCAACCCAGTTTGGCTTTGTCAAAGGCAGATCCTGCCTCTTAAACTTGGTTGACTTTTTCGAGACAGTCACCAAGGCCATTGATGAGGGAAAGGCAGTCCATACAGCCTACCTCGACCTGGCAAAGGCCTTTGACACAATACCCCACTCAGGTATCATCGAAAAACTCATCAGCTTGAATGTAAACCCATACATCACAAGATGGGTTGCAAACTGGCTAAGCGACAGAACCCACAGGGTCAGAGTTGCTGGAGCCATGTCAGACTCAAAGCCTGTCACAAGTGGTGTCCCACAGGGCTCAGTCCTGGGTCCACTCTTGTTTCGCATCTACTTTTCTGAAGTACAAGCAAACACAGGAGGGTTATGGCTGACAAAGTTTGCAGATGACTGCAAACTGGGCGCCATAGTCGAAAACACATCTGACACAGATATCCTCCAGAAGGGCCTCACAGAAACGGATAACTGGTGCCAGAGCCATGGCCTGAAGTTAAACGCCAAAAATGCATAGTCATACCCTTCGGGAAAAACAAGGTTACCCCTAGCTACCATATAGGTGACAATCCACTGAGCACAGAAAAAGTCATCAGGGATCTGGGGACCCAAGTTGACAGTAGTCTTTCGTAAGACACTCATGTTGCTAAAGTAGATAGGAAAACCTTCAAAATCGCCCACCAGAACAAGAAGGGATTGAGAACAAGATCAAGGAGGTCATCGTCCCCTGTACTCATCACTCATTAGACCTATGATTGAGTACAATGCCCGTTCGAATGTATCTGACCAGACACCTGATGCAGCTTGAAAGGCCCCAAAAGTTCCTCACCAAAAGGATAAAGGGTCTCAAAATATGTCTTATGCTGCCCGACTGAAAGAACTCCAGCTTTATTCAGTCTCATACCGCTTGCTCAGAGGTGACCTGTGCCTGACATATAAGGCCATGTCAAACCCAGATTTGATGAATATGCTTCACCTCAAAAATCTAGATCCCTCAGAACCACAAGGGCGGAGACTTAAACCTTGACACGGTTATAAATAGAACGTGCTGGAGGGACAGATTCATCACCCAGAGACTCCCTATGCTGTGGAACAAAATCCCGGTACATGTGAGGCAGAGCACCTCGCTGGCCTTGTTCAAGAGGAATCTTGACCAATGGATGGGAGATCGCAGATATACCCCAGGGATTACTTCAGTGTCACTGCTTGACAGAGGCACAGAAAAATGATAGGCATAGTTTTTATTCAAACTAAAGGGGTGGCGAAAGCCACATAACTATGGGCTAGGCTTATAAATGCCCTTGGGCAGATAGCCTAGTATGAACCTATGAACCTATGAACCTATGAACCTGACACAAGAGGTAATGAACAAGCGGTCATACAAATAGCAAAGTATGTATAGTGAAATAAATGAAACACATACATTACACAATAATGGGGACACATAAACAAAAAGCTAACATAACCATACACTTCAATGGTAAAGCAATGGCAACTGAACTGATAATAAAACAGATTGGACCATCCTAGGCAGAAAAACAAAAGGCATCCTTGGTTTTATTTGTAGGGTGACAGAAATTTTATAGAGCTGTGACATCTAATGTGTAAAAGTAGTATGAATTGCAACATTTAAAACGTGGAACAAGAAAAAAATTTCCCCTTTTTTTTCCTGTCCTTTTATTCTTTCTATTGAGCCTTTGGAGTATTTTGTTAGCAGAACATTGCATTCTAAATGTTGTAGCAGCTGTAATTGTAAGTATGCTTCTTTGACAATGAGTGAAAATAATGCGTCACAGTTACTCTTAATCTAACTTAAGCCATTCTCTCAAGGCCTCTTGATCAATTAACTTTACTTAGTTGTTTCTCTAATATCCAACTCAATACCAAAATGCCTAGTAATTTATTATAAAATGCAAACCAAAGGAATGGTGTTTAATCTTTGATGTGTCCTGGCTGAATGAATTTCTAAAATATTTGAAGGTTACACTGTATTCAAAATGTTCTTAAACTCAGCTGCATTAAAATAACATTCTCAGTGAAAACAAAAACTTTATATTAAATAGTTAGAATGGAAAATGGTTTCTTGAGACAAAATGTTAAACACTGAGAAAATAATTTTACTCCCAAAGCTACTTTAATAACTATCAACTTGACCAGTAACACCATCAGACATTAGCACTGCCTATTGTCAGAAGAAAATAATAAAATGTTGGTGGTATTCATCTAAAGTTACCACCTCTCACAAAAAATGAATTTTTTTCTTTTTTTTTTCTTTTTTTTTTAATGTTAGATAATTTATGTTCAGATATCCTGTGTATTACAGCAAGTGGCATATACTTATACATATCTATATAAAAAAGTCGGCGTACCATAATGTCAGCTTTCAAAACTGTGAGACCAGACAGTCAACTATGTTGACTATGTGTCACAGCAGGAAAGACAGCATTCCCGCTGTACAACAGAGCAAGGAAAACTATCAAAATAACATCATTTTCAGAGGAAGGCATGCCCCCCAACTCCCCCTGCTTATTATATATCCTAACCCTGAGATCACACAATCCACGAGGAAAAGGCATATTCCTGGACCCCGGGGATTGCTGATCCCAAAAGCATGTGTTCCTGTCACTGCTGCAGAGCAGGACTGCTCTCTTTTCTGCTGTGAGCTGACTCAATATTGTGCATCTCCATGTACTATACTTTCGATCAAATGAGCATTCAATGTTCTGGTCTCACTGTTTTGAAAGTCGACATTTTGGTACACAGACTTTCTGAAAGGGAACTCTCTCTCTCTCTCTCTCTATATATATATATATATATATATATATATATATATATATATATATATATATAATATATATACAAACACAGACACACACACACATATACGTATACACACACATTTCTATTTAAAATTATCACTTTTCAGCCCCCTCCCCATTGCTTATATAACTATAATTAATTTAAACTTTTTTAAGAGATCCCTCATAAAAACCTCCAAAGCTAGTTACGAAAATAAAATTGCCAAAAATTCCAAGGACAACCACAAGGCATTCTATAGTTATGTCAAGAATCTAAATGGCAATGCTGAGATATGCTCTGAGCTACAACAGAATGGCATTAAATGTACTGATCCCAAGGATATTGCCAATATCCTGGCTGATCAATTTAGTTCAAACTTCACCCCCCTCTCACCCCCTAAAGGGCCCATTTCAATACCAAAATATTGCCAAATTCCAGTAATCAAAGCCACACAGGTAGAAACCGCACTCTCCAAAGCTAAGAATACAGCATTCATGGGACCAGACGACATTCCGGGCTGTGTACTACATGAACTACAAAATGAACTGGCACCTCACTAAGTGTCATGTTTAATCATAGCCTCACCTCAGGGTTCATGCCCACTGAGTGGCGCACAGCTACAGTTATCCCACTCCACAAGGGAGATCCACCATGGATCCCGGGAACTACTGTCCCATCAGTCTGACGAGCCTGATCTGCAAGGGCATGGAACGCATTATCATGGAACTTATAAACAAAGACAATGGCAACTTTCAAACACTGGACCCCCACCCAGTTTGGGTTTGTGAAGGGCTGATCTTGTCTCCTGAACCTGACTGACTTCTTCGAATCAGTCTCCAGAGCTGTGGACGAGGGTAAGGTGGTCCACACAGCCTATCTGGACCTCGCCAAGGCCTTCGACACCATCCGCCACTCTGTAATCATAGATAAACTTACTAAGCTGGGCATAAATCCCTATGTCACTCAATGGGTTGCCAAATGGCTTACTGACAGAACCAAGACTGTAAATGTAGCCGCCTCCAAATCCAGCTCCAGACAAGTGACAAGTGGAGTACCTCAGGGTTCAATCCTGGGACCACTCTTGATTGGCATCTACTTCTCGGAAGTACAGGCCAACACTAAAGGACTCTGGCTAACAAAGTTCGCAGATGACTGCAAACTGGGAGCCATTACTGAATCCCCAAATAATGTGGATATTCTACAAAAGGGCCTTACAGAAACAGATGCTTGGTGCTAGAGCCATGGCCTCAAGCTTAATGCCAAGAAATGTATAGTTATCCCCTTTGGGAAAAAACATGTACCCATGAATTACCACATACGTGGCAGTACACTAAACACAGAAAGTGTGATGAGAGACTTAGGGACACAGGTGGACAGGGGTCTCACCTTCGATAACCACATCACCACAACAGTCAGGAAATCCTTCTATGTGGCACACCTCATCACTAAGGGCTTTTCATCAAGAAAAAAGGAGGTCATTGTCCCACTGTACTCATCCCTCATTAAACCCATTATAGAGTACAACGCCCCATTTGGTATGTACCTCACAAGACATCTGCAACAGCTAGAAAAGCCACACAAATACCTCACTAAAAGAATCACATGCCTAAAGCAGATACTCTATACTGACCATTCAAAAAAACTCCAGCTATACTCTGTGGCATATCATCTACTCAGGGGCGATCTCTGCTTAACAAACAAGGCCATGTCAAACCCTGAGCTGCTGGACATGCTACACTTAAAGAAATCCCAATCCCTCAGAGCCACACGCTCCAGGGATCTAAACCTTGTCATCACAATGAACAAAACATGCTGGAGGAATAGGTTCCTGACCCAGAGACTCCCCATACTCTGGAATAGACTGCCCATACATGTCAAGCAGAGCGCCTCCTTGACGCTCTTCAAAAGGAATCTTGACAATTGGATGGGAGATAGGAAATTCACCCCGGGGATCACGTCAGTAGCCCTGCTAGATAGGGGTCCAGGGAAGTAAATATGGTGGGAAGAAATATCCAGGGAATTGTTATGGCTAGGCTTGTATAGGCCCTAGGGCCGATAGCCTAGTACCAACCTATGAACGCTTCTTAACTTCTTAACTTAACTCGTTTGTTATACAATAACTCTGCATATATTGCTACCACAAAATCAAAATATGTCATACAAAACCTATCTATAATTTTTTCCTTAACTCTACTATATACACATACATCATGTCTAAATTAATGTCTCTGAAACAATCATACTTGAAACACTTTTATAACACTCCCAAAAATTCCTTACTTTCCTACATTCTTTAAAAACATGTAAAATTGTCCCTTAAATATACACCCATACTAAAATACACATTTCTTTGTTTTATTTATACTTCATTTCTGGTTTTACAGGAAACCCATTAAAAATTAGCCTCTACATATTTTCAAATTCAGTCTATGCCAATATTCTCATGAGGATTTATAAAGATCCTCACCATAGACCATAATAGCAGCAATGAAAAGGCTCTGTTTCCGCAATCCAGTGTTTGTAGGTCAGGGACAAGTTAGATACAATGAGGAAATACTGCATTGTTGGTTAATTTGCATTTCTCTGAATCACAATTAACTACATTCATACCATACACACACACACACACACACACACACACACACACACGGTCTATATCAGAAGATCAAAGTTTAAAAACTTCGAATCTGATATGGTCGACATTATATAATCGAAGTCTTGAAACTTTGAATCTTTTAACGGAGATCTCCATACAGTGCGGAAAGGGAAGATTTCCCTTTCTGCACTGCAGTGCGATCTTGGAGTTGGTATATTTAAGTAGCGCGGGGTGTGGGGGGTGCAGGGAGGCTTGCCCCCCTGCTTAGAGCGTTTAAGATTTGTTTTTGTAGGTTGTTGTGCTTTATTACACTTTCAATGTTTTAAAACTTCGATTATATGGTGCCATCCATATCAGATTCAAAGTTTTGAAACTTCAATCATGTAATATAGACCCCCCCCCACACACACACACACACACACACACACACACACACACACACACACACAAACACTCACACACACAGACCACAACTCACAGATGCACTCACTCATTCACCCCTACACACAACTAGCCTATCCCCACCTTAACCCACTACTGCTACCTCACGGCAGACACATATTCACACATAAACTGACACATGAAACCCCTAGCATAAACACAGTCACACACCTTCTACCACTGCACTGTAACTAAATTCCCCAGCACTTACCTCTACCATAATGAATGAACACAGCCATTTCGCCATGTTTACTACTGCCAGTTGCAAGGAGCAGCTGTGCTAAGCTACATGGTCGAGCAATTCAATCATTTGGTGCATAGATGCCCTCCCAGATGAAGTTCCTGGAAGGGGGCACATGGCTAATTATCATATGGTTCCCCCCTGAACTGCCTCATTAGCAAGCAGCATGGCCACAGAGACAGCTTAATAAGATGCTGCATGTCTTCAAGCAAAAGCAGCATAGTAGAGCTTTCTCTGAATACCCTAAGACTACTGCAAGGTGTACACCTTGTGTAAACCTTGCAGTAACCTTTATGAACCTGGCCCTCTAGCTTCTGACTTTTAACCTTCCTCAAAAATAATACATACATAAAGAAGCCAAACTAACCAGTGGATGCTATAAACCTAAATCCCTTATTTGTCTTATTCTAATTAATACTCTGAGATGTTAATTAACTGCTCCCAGTAGCTAAAGGTGGAAGGCTTGATTCCTTCCACCTCTGTTTGCCTATTGTGTAACCCTGAGAAGTCATTTACCCAGACAGTGCTCCCAGGACAGATCCCTGAAATGGGACACTTGTGTCCATTTGGCTTGTGCAGTTAACAAATAGGTAAATAACAAAATAAACAATTTTGCTTTTACCTGGATTCTTTTCATCTTGAGTCCCCTACAAAAAAAATCTGAACTAACTCCTCCATTTTCTTCATTTACATGTAAATCCCTTCGATATAACTTAATATTCCTGTCACAATATTACTTATTAAATAAACATTCATTTCAAACAAAAAATTAAATATATGCCACAAATTAATCATTTCCCTTATTCAACTTTTCCTCCCTTTGCTTTTCCACCCTCTCCATTTTGCCAAACACAGTGTCTACTCTAAAGCCATTATCACTGTCTCATTAAAATAAATCCCACTAATTCTAAACCAGAATCAGCCTCTTACTCTTCTCCTTATTTAAAAAGAATCCAACATGCTTTAAACCTTTATCTGTAGATACCAGTACCTCTGACATTCTTAACTTATTTTTCCTAACACAACTAAATCATCCACATATGTTACTGCAAAAGGCATATTTACTCATTGCCCTACGTATTTCCAATACTGCCTGCATCAAGCTCTTCTGACTCCACCACACTACACCATTTATAATTAATGCAAATAGCTTTCCACTTACTGGACATCTTTCTAGTAAACCCCTCCCTTTCTGTGTATCACCTCCTAACTAACCATTTATATTTATTGAAATTTTCATCGTCTCATAAACAGATTTTAACAACTGTGGTGTTCCATCCTCTAAATCATACTCAAGTAATATAACTCCTATCTGTGCTAGCCTCACGTTATCAAATGCCTTCTTAATATTGCAAACTAGCATTCTGCCTTGTTGCTCCTTATTACTGCATCCACTACTTCCCTTAACCTCTCAGCCCCCGGTACATATATTTATTTTTTTACAACCTTCCAAACTTCTTGTCATGCATTACATTTCTCTTGTAATTATATTTCTGCCCATATCTTTGTGATTTCATCAGTCCTAAACAAAGTATTCAGTTTCCTTTTCACTTGCAAATTACAGTTATTCACCAAAAAAAGCCTTTCAGGAAACAGACTCCTTTTCTGTATGGAAACACAGCAAAAAGTTTGCTGCTAATGCCATCACTTCAAAGGCAACATCATAGAAATTTTCTGACATGAAGTGAATAACTGAGTAAATGGCCTGAGCTGAAAAAAAATGGCACCACGATATAATCCCATACAAAACACCTGTCTAGTCTCTTTTCGGTTTTTGCTCTTATGTGAACCAACAAACCTATTTTTTTTTAATTTTTGCTTTCTTTTTTAATATCTTTATTGAATTATTACTTAAGACATAGGCACACACACATATCTATATAAACGACCACATGTTCAAAGACACATACATTATACACTGGATATGCTCATTTGTATAACTACTGTCAATCCAAAATGACATAAATTGATCAATTCCTGCCTCCCTTAAACCATACACCTCCTCCAGAACATTATGCTGTATTATTGTTCCCACAGTTTCCATTTATTTCTATGTAATTTGTTCCTATCCTTTTCTAAAGATCCCACTTCGATTTTTTCTCTTTTACAATATTCAATACTTTAAATACAGTTGGTTTAAATTTTGATTTCCATTTTCTAGTAATTGCCTTTTTAGCAGCCCCCAGAATTAAATTTAACAAGACCTTACTATGTCTAGGCAATTCAGAACCTGTGTCCCAGCTCAAACAGAACATTTCCTTACAGCCATGTGCTCATCCAATTTTTCTGACAGAGCACTCTGTAGGGAATTTTTAAAGTTTGCCAACTTATTACACTCCCAAAACATATGCTCACAGTTACCCGTTTCTTCCCCATCACACCTCCAACATTTGCCCTCTAACTGATGAAAAATTCTTTAGTCTTCTTGCAGTGTAAAAATACCTATACAAATGCAAACACTTCCAAGCAAAAATCCTAAATCTTCTAGACACTGCTGCATACTTGGGAACCATACATATTAACCACCAAACCTTTTTGTTAAAAATATCAGCCTGCTTACCTCAAGCTGTCTCAAATAAGCAGCAGATGCGGCAGAGGCATAGTGTTCAGTATTTTCCCTGTTCAACATTCCTGCGACACCTCCACATTCTATCTCCACCACAACTGTTACTCAACCAGGCTCCATAAACTCCTCCTTCAAAACAGCTACATTATCTCTCTAAAAAACATTTCATAATTTTTTTCCCATGAAGGCACAGAGCCCTCAGTTAGCTTAAAGTCCTCTAAACTCCACTTAAATAGAAGCTTTAGGATAAAAATCTCCTTCTGTTGCTGCAGGTTGGCAAAATTCTCTGCATTAACATCCATCACAGCTTCACAACCACTCTGTTGCTCACCTGCAATTTACCCATTCATCATATTAGATTCTCTCCCCTTTATCCTCTCTATGGGCAGCACTCTACAATTCCAGCTATTAGAAAAGCATTGAGATTTCTCTAGTGCCTTGACTAGATTTGCTCTAGTCAGTGTGAATATCACATTGGGTCTCCTGAAAACAGGTCATATGCCTAGTGCAAATAACCAGGTAAACAAATTATGTTGTTTCTGTTTGTCTTTCGGCTTTTCCCAGTTAGGGGTCGCCACAGCGGAACTGCAGTCCACTAATGATTGGCAGTAGATTTTCTCGAACGCCGAGGTGCCAGCTCAACATCCAACCTTCAACGAAGGCACGCCCATTTACGCATGTCTTTCGAACACCACCCAACCACGGGGAGGACATGCAGACTCCACACAGAAGGCACTCCCTGCACTCCAGCCGAGAATCGAACGGGGGAACCTCTTGCTGTGAGGCAATAACGCTACCGCTGCACCACCACGGCTGTCGACCAGGTATGTTTATTATTATTAAAAATAATCTGTACAAATAGTGAAATAATAATGAACAGAGGCAGCTCCTAAATGCTTTATCTCATGTATGGTTCCTCTGAAATTATTTATGGTGTGATCCCATTTAATATCATTAGGGGTAATATATAATTATCGACCATGGATGGGTAAGGCCAATCTAATATCAAAGGGATAAATTAATTTGACCACCAAAAGGGCACTTGGCTAAAGAAGAGTATCAATGCTGAAATTAGTGAATACGTGACATTATAAAGTATGCATCAATCCCATTTTTGAAATACAGCTTTGTAACAAAAGTGTCTGAGAAAGACTGGACTTTTGTTGACTTTGTTAAACTTGTGGTTGGATTGTAAAGCATACATTCCACCTCATGTCATTCACATTTAGAAAGGCACTAAAAGGGAAAAAGGTAACTATAAGTAAAACACTTTTTGTTCTTAAAAGTATTTGTATAAAACATTTCATGACACAAACTGCATGTTATATATTAAAGCAGCTTTGTACAGTATGTAGTCAGGGGAATTTTAAATGGGGGGTGAGGGTGAGTCTTTCCGTGATTGTTGTAAGCGATAAAGATACTAAAGCAAAAAAGTACCCCTTTTCAGTTTTAAGAAATATAGACTTTGCAATGTAAAAAGAGAAGAAAGTCTGGACAAAAGCAACTTTAAGTTAATATACTGTAAAATTAGGATGTGTGAGTGGCAGTGGGGTGGGGTGTAAAAGTGCAGTGATTATATTATATGTAGAGTTGAGATGTTTTCTCTTAGTTTTGAATAGGTGAATGTCTGGATTAATGCCCTTAGCTTAATCTAAAAACAAGTATTTTCTGTAAGCAAGAAAGCTTGAAGCATAAGACAAAATGATGAATGTCACAAGAAGTGCTAAGTTTCTGATGAGATTTTCAGTGGAAGTCAAGAAGTCTGCAACTGAAGATGGTTGTACATTCTGTTCTGTTTTGAGTGACATTGACAAAGACTCCCTATCTGTGGAGTTGTTCGCTGTTTTTTTCTCATTGCCATGTTTACATGGAGGCGAGCTACCTGCAGGTGCAAACAATTAATCTTGAGAGTTCTGTGCACTGTTTGCTGAGGGAAATGCAAAATTTAAAGGTACAAGGGCAAGCATTAACATTTGAAATTAATGAAAGTGAATAAAAGATAACAGCTTCCCTAGCAGCTTTAAAACGTTAATATAGTTAATAGGACAGTCTATAAATTAGTTTTATTTAAAGATAGCCAGTGCAATTTTTCTTAAGGCTAAAAGTTGTGCTTTCTGAAAGCATACAATTTGTTTTTCACATCTAGGAGGGGAATAGATACAAGGAAAGTACAGACAGCAATCTTTGTAAGTATGGGTAAGCTTAACTTCAGATTTGTTAATGTCTGTGGCTGCAGCTGTTGGATTGTTCCTGTCTAGAGGGGTAAACTCCTTTTTTAAAGATCTACATGCTTTTCTGTGTTTGTTCTAAGTTAATAGTTATACTGGTGTTCTGAAAATGTATTTAGTTTTTTGTTTTCAGGGTTTTCATTAAAACAAAAAGTTTTGCAAAATGTGACAAAGGTTCAAATGGAGATGACAAGAAACAGCTGTATGCTCCATCAAATTAACATCAACCTGCCAAACATTAGTGTGTGCATGCAGCACGAAAGTTGGAAATACACATTCAAAAAAGCCGCCATGTATAACAGGTGGGAACAATAACTTCTTATTATAATGGCTGCACAATCCATATCATTTTGAAATGCAAATGTCCTTACAGGTACAGACAAAAAGGTAAGCATATACAGAATTATATAAAGAAAGATAGAGTGCAAATACCAGGAGACATATTTGGAAAGAAATGTGCATGTATATTTGATAAAGAAAGTATTTCAGGATGGATATTCAGCACAATATCAGGCCAAAGGAAAAGGGGAATCATTATACTAATTGCTAGAAAAGCTCTATTAATGATAGAAGAAAAACAAAAGATAATAATGGTAGATTTGTGGTAATAAGGGGCTATTGGCAAGGGAGGAGGATTATGCTTGCATGCATTTATATTCCACCAAAAATCTCTATTATGGAGCGTAAGGAAACTTTGGAAGAAATAATCATCTTCCATCAAGGAATATTACTTACAGATGGGGACCTAGAAGGGAAAATATAACCAAAGAGGATAGATATCTGAAGGATTTTATGAAAATATTTGGCATGGAAGGCAAGCATTCAGTAGTAGGAACTCTGAGAGAATTTACATATCACTTCCCAAGGTACAATAACTGGGCTAGACTAAGTAAAAATTATATTTCACAGGAACATGTGCATTTAATTGAAAGCTTTGACACACATTCAAAAATATATAAATGCAGGGTAATGAAATAAAAATGAGACACTTGTGCTTCCCCACCTACCTGTTAAAAACAGAGGAATTTAAAAATGGGTAGTGGAACTTATTTGAAAGTTATTAGGGAAGTCAGACATATAGCTAGTGAGTGGGATATAATGAAAATGGAGTTTAAAAACAGGGTAGAAATAAATGAAAAGATATGGTTAAGAAGTAATAAGAATTATTTAGAGGGCTGGCAAAGTATTGAAGAATAAGGGGAATCTCATTGAACAAAAAGAGGAGCAACTGCAGAGTGCTAAAGAGAAAATAAGGGAGCATCTGGATAATATGCATGAGTTTAGAAAGATTGCTAAAGCAACTTTTTTGATAATAACTTCACAGCACAAAAATGTTTAGTACAATGGCTTAGGCAACAGAAAGCAGACATTTGTTTGCCAAATTTAGGGAACTTATAACAAGAAAAATAACCACATATCATGTAGAGGTATTAGAGATATTTCAGAAATGTTACAAAATTTGCATAAAGTACAGAAATGCATAAATCAAGAAAAAACACAAACAGAAATATTTATGGAAGACTTAAGGATGCCAGGGTTAAAGGCAGATGAAGATCAACAATTAACAGTTAAGACAGAAGATGAGATAAAAACTGTTATGTATAATCAATGTGCAGTAAAGTCTACAGGAACAGCTAGTCTTCCTGTAAGAAATCTGGAAGTTAATATGGAAGAAAGTGATAAAGATCTGAAAAGTTTTACTATTTTAAAAGGACAGAAAACACCAACATCTTGGAAGAAAGCTGTAGTGACAATAGTACCTAAAAATGATAAGGACCAATCAGACCCAGCTTCACATAGACTTTTTTCAATTTTAAACCATGATTATAAAGTGCTTATGTCTATACTACCTAAAAAATAGCAAAGGTGTTGCTAGAATTGATAGACATGGATCAATACAGTTTTGTGGAAGAGAGGCAAATATTTGCCAACAGTAATAGAGTGATGATGATTGAGAGGGAAGCAGAATGTAAGAAAATACCACTATTATTGGTGGATCTTCATGCACAGAAAGCATATGACAGAGAAGCTAGGAATTTATGAGTAGGACAATGTAAAATATTTGCATTTCCTGATACAATAATAAGTTTAATCAGGAGGATATATGAAGAATCAGAGGCATGGATTAAAGTGGGAGGATTCTTCTCTGATAAGTTATGTCTGAACAGAGGACCCAGGGAGGGGTATCCTCATTCCCCGTTGTTATTTGATTTAAATTTATAGACACTGACGAAAATAAGGGATTCAGAAATTCTAGGATATAACTGGTATGGTAATCAAAAAAAGTTGGCTTTATTTGAAGATATTATTTCATACCTGATAAATCCAGAAAAGGACATTTCCGTGTCATGGAACATTTTGAGACAGTTTCAAGTCTTTTCAGGTTATACAATTAATGAAGATAAAACAAAGGCTATACCCTTAAGTTATATATCCGCACATGCATTGGTTAAGCAATACCCATATTTATGAGGACACAATAAGATGAATTATTTAATAGTATGGATTAAAAAGGTTGCTGTTATGGCAGCTACGGATATGTGAGAAGAGACTAAACAAACGATACTACAAAAAATGAGAAACTGGAAGCTCTTGTTTATGGATGTAGATAGTAAGATACAAAAATGTCATTAGTTCCTTTAGTTTTACATACAGGTCAGGCATATTTTTATCAGGCCAGAGAAGAAGCTCTGGACAATAATTACTAAAGAGTTGAAGGAATTTATCTGAGAGGGAAAGAGGGCAAGAGTTAAGTGGGATATGTTTACCTTTCCAATAGAACAAGGTGCTTTAGGCTTGCTTAATTTGAAGTGATATTTTAGAGTTACACAATTAAGGCTCATACACATAACACAAGCAGAAAGTTATAATTCAAAGTAGAAAGGGATGAAGATGAAGCAGGGGAGAAATTCAAGAAATAAGGAGAGAGTGGGATTTTGGATGCAGATCTTTATGGAGAATAACAACAGCAATACAGAATATTATACTCAAGAAGTAGCAGAAAGTATTCTAAGAAATAAGTCAACACAAGAATGGAGAAAGGAGATTTTGCCAATAGGGATGAATGCAAGTACAGGTACAGAGAAAAGGCAAGAGGAGCTGCAATTTACTGCAAAAAAATTGGCAAAGGAATCGTGATATTAGGAGCAAATAACTAGAGAAGTAAAGATAACAGAATGGGATGAGGCCAAGAAGACATTTGGACTGCAGGCTAGAGACTGCCTTCCCTACCAGGGATTAATATCAAGAGTATAGTTAAAGAGAAAGAAAGGAATAGGGGAATCCTAAGTGAAAGACCTGCTCTTGTACAGTTTTTAGTTGAATCTAGAACAGAAGCTGGTGTTAAAAAAAGGGATGACAAGTAGGGCATATAAAATATTGCATAATAACAATAAGAGTCAATCAGTGGAGATTAGAAAAGACTGGGAAGAGAGATTGGGTAAGCAATTTACAAGGGAACAATGGGATGACATTTTATTTTCTTATTTATTTATTTATTTTTACATTTGTTGACCGAGAGAGTCCAACTGGATATATGTCCATTTTCAGCGGAAGCCCAGGGAGAAAAGCTCCACAAATTAAACAACATACAATGTAAATAACATTGGTAAACACAAAATGCAAAAGGTTACATAGTTATGAATTTTAAAATAACTACCACGAGATTACAATATTTCTGCTGTCAATGACAACCTAAGTAAGAGGAGGTTAGGTGAGGATGTAACAGGGAGTAATAGAATGGGGAAGAGGGTGGAGTGGAAGGTCAGCCTGGAGGGAGCAGGAGCATATCCATGAAAGTTTTAGGTATTCTTTGAGTCGTGTTTTGAACAGGTATGGCTCCCAACTATGCAACAAAGTCTAGAAGGTTTAGGATTTTTGCTTGGAAGGTGTTTGCATAGGTAGTTTTATACCACAAGTAGACACCAAAGAAGTTTTCCTCAGGTAGATGACAAATGTTGGAGGTGTTATGGAGGAGAAAGAGGTACACTGGAACATACGTTTTGGGACTGTAATGAGTTGGTATATTTTAAAAATTCATTACAGAGTAGTCTGTCATAAATATTAGGTGAGCAAATGGGCATAACTAAGGAAATTATTTTTTTGAGCTGGGACATGAGATCCCAGCTGCCTGGACATAATAAGGTCTTGTTAAGTTTAATTCTGTTGGCTGCCAAAAAAGCAATTACTAGGAAATGGAAGTCAAAGTCTAAAACAACTGTATTTGAAGTACTGAATACTGTAACAGAGATAAATAAATGGAAGTTGGATCTTTAGTAAAGGGAAGATGCAAATTACATAGAAATAAATGGAAATTGTAGGAACAAATCATGCAGAATAGTGTTCTGGAGGAGAGGTGAGATTTAAGGGAAGGCAGGACTTGTATAATTTCTGTAATGTGAAAAAGAACATAGATGATGTATAATGTATGTAACAGGAAACATGTTAATATGATTTGTTTTCTTTTATGCATGTTTTCTTATTTCTGAAGTGATAACTTAATAAAGGTGTTAAAAAATGGAAACTTGGTTAGGAGTAAAATCGCCACAAGGGCAGCTACCCTAGCACCTACCAATGAACCTATACATAAACAAATGATAAAATATCAAGCAAAGAATAATAATTAAAAAAACACATAAGTAATAATGAAGTATCATATTCTATTGTAGGTTGATATATACAATAAATGGATTATGTTTATACTTTACCTGAGTCCTTTTGGGCAATACTAAACAACTGTTGGAAGAACAATCAGATGAAGTAAAAAGTCAAATTCTTATGGTCACCATATTGTCTGTCTCACTTTTGCAATATGCACTTATCACCAAAGTGCAGGATCTTACTTGGTTCAGGAAACTGACATGCAGCTATATAGATGACATGACAGACATCTGTTGTAACTTCCACAACCAGTGTTCACGCTTCGGAACAAGGTGAACGAATCCTGTATATAGCTGGTAGAGACTGTAGTGGTCTCATCAGTAACTCAGACTTAAGTTACCATAAAAGCAGTACATAAAGGATCAAATATATAATCAAGCTGTGGAATACCTACTGAAATTCCACCATCTACCTCCTCTTGTGCTTGCTGAAGAGTCCCATAACAGGACAATCACTACTAAACTCATTAATACAGACTGATAAGAAACTATAGCAAATAGTGTATCACTACAATTATACAAATGAAGTTCACTTCCTCAGTTTTTATAATGTGTAATAATCACACAGTTCATTACATACCATGTAATGATACCTTTATGGAATGTTTTACTATAAAATGCTGAGTATCACTATATACTGCTCAGACAAGCTCCACGTGGGTTTACAGAGTGGTCCTAGCAGCAGGGAACTCAGAAAAGCGACTACCTTCTGGATTTAAGTATCTTTGCTTTTTTTCACTTGAAATAGCTTCTGTAGCTTACCTTGAACTAGCCTGAACTGTTTTTTATCTGATTGCTGCATTATTTTAAAATCTGCACTTAAAGTTACATTTAGTCGAATTTGATCGAAAGTTTGCTTGTTTGTTTGTTTAATTTAACTGTGGAGGCTGCCCACTAAAGTGTGCTAGCCTGTGTAACTAATTTATCACTGTTTCTGCATTTTCTGTGTGTTTCTACCAAAAAAACAAAAAAATAATCCTTGTTTTCCCGCCTTCCTCGACTAGTTTAGACAAGTTTACAGGCATTGCTGTATTCTGGGCTGTGGTGTAGTTCCTGTGTTGTCCATTACCTTACTTGGATAGAAGGAAGTTTCTTTGCTCACCAGTGGGAGTGGGGAGCCTTGAGCAGCCTACCTGTCCTTGGGAGAAGTGACCTCAGCACAAGAAGCTGTAGTAATTGGTTGTTTGGGACCATTTCTAGCTCTTTTGTAGTTCACTGTTTAAAATCCGCCTCTGGGTGTTTTTTTCTGGCTATACTGCTCAGACAAGCTCCACGTGGGTTTACAGAGTGGTCCTAGCAGCAGGGAACCCAGAAAAGCGACTACCTTCTGGATTTAAGTATCTTTGCTTTTTTTCACTTGAAATAGCTTCTGTAGCTTACCTTGCACTAACCTGAACTGTTTTTAACTGATTGCTGCATTATTTTAAAATCTGCACTTAAAGTTACATTTAGTCGAATTTGATTGAAAGTTTGCTTGTTTGTTTGTTTAATTTAACTGTGGAGGCTGCCCACTAAAGTGTGCTAGCCTGTGTAACTAATTTATCACTGTTTCTGCATTTTCTGTGTGTTTCTACCAAAAAAACAAAAAAACAAAAAAATAATCCTTGTTTTCCCGCCTTCCTCGACTAGTTTAGACCAGTTTACAGGCATTGCTGTATACTGGGCTGTGGTGTTGTTCCTGTGTTGTCCATTACCTTACTTGGATAGAAGGAAGTTTCTTTGCTCACCAGTGGGAGTGGGGAACCTTGAGCAGCCTACCTGTCCTTGGGGGAAGTGACCTAGGCACAAGAAGCCGTAGTAATTGGTTGTTTGGGACCATTTCTAGCTCTTTTGTAGTTCACTGTTTAAAATCCACGTTTGCACGGCTTTGCGCAGTCGTGTGCATAGCGCAGCGCCGGTTAAACAAGGTTAAACTTTTTCTGGCTCCGCCAAGTCTGCTCTTCAAATTTTCCCTTAAGGAAGCTCTACTCTTAGTATAACCAGACTACTCACTGTATTATAAGCCTAGCACTTGTTCTCAATACTTCTCTACTAAGTAAGCACTCTCGTACTAAGTAAAGCACTACATCTACTTACCACCCCTGTGAATATCCACTTCCCTTAAAGGTATACCACTCCCTTATACTGTTCTAGCATGTCAAGTGGTAGATTACTGGCGTCATCTCCAGTTCAGCTGGTCAATCTGGGCATCTTGAGACAATGCTACAATTGTCTCATGTACATAGACAACCCTCTCCTCCTCCCAACAAACACAAATACATGTGAGAGATGCAACTATATAGCCAAACTGGAGGCTGAACTCTCTCAACTCAGGGCTGGCATGACCAGACAGGAGGAGATGGCAACCACACACTCAACAATCCCAGTCCCACATAGACCTACCACAACTGCAAACCAAACACATAAAAACACAAAGACATACTCTGAGGCTCTAATAAAAAACTTACCAAAACAACAGAGGCTCCCAAAGCAGACATCCAAAAATCCACCACCTCAAAACAAAACACATGCAACACATACTTCAATAAATCAGTGTGTCGACCAATCGCAGCCCTTAAGGCCAAACACCTTGCCTGATACACTAGTAATAGGTGACTCCTTAGTCAGACACACTGATGTCCCACTGACAAGGCTGAACAAGGAGAAGGTGACTGTGAGCTGTCTATTGGGAGCTAGGATCCGCCACATAACACACGCACTCAGGTCACTCCAAAGCAAGTACAAATATGGCTCCGTCATTGTCCATGCTGGTGTGAATGACCTGAGACGTACCTCCCTGGACTACATGAAAAGAGACATAGAGGAGCTCTCCGATTATGTAGCCCAGGCTGGTGTGACCCTGACCCTGAGCAGCATCTTGCCCTCACCAAGAATGATACCACAATACAAAGACAAGATGATCAGCTTTAACAATTGGCTCAAGTACTGGTGTCATTCTAAGGGGATCCAATGTCTGTCTGCCTGGGATGATATGTTGGACAAGCCACGCTGCTTCGCAAGGGATGGCTTACACCTGTCACCACTGGGCTTCCGGATATTGGCTAAGGCACTTGCCACCCCCATAGTGCCTTTTTTAGGCAAGGCTCAAAAGACAAACCCACCTCCTTAGAAAACAAAAATGGAAAAAAACTAAGGGTAATGCTGCTCAACACCAGAAGTATAAATCTCAAGATGCAAGCACTTCATGCACTCCTCAGCATGGAGAACATCGACGTCTGTGCAGTAACTGAAACCTGGTTCAAGGCTCCTGAGAGCACCCCAGCGCTACCAGGCTATACCTCGTATCATGCTTTTCAGCCACAAAACCCGGGCTGAACCACAAAGGGAGGGGGAATGTCCATATTCATAAGGACACCCACACCTCCAGGGTAGTAGCAACACATAAAGCATCTGAGACCATACAGGTGCAACTAACCATAGGCAAAACTGCTATACAACTGGTAGCATGTTACAGACCACCCTCCCAATCTCAAGAACCCCACTCAGCCTTCCTGAAGACATTGGAGGATATGAATGTATCACAAAATACCATCATACTGGGAGACTTCAACTACCCAAACATAGATTGGGTACATTATTCTAGCCCTAATACCCTAGCTCAAAGGTTCCTGGAATTCATAAATTCAAATGCATTGGAACAACTAGTCACCTCTCCCACTAGGGGAGATAATATACTAGACCTGATCATCACAAACATGGGGACAAAATGCTCCACACCAGAAGTATACCCCTCACTAGTGAGATCTGACCACAAACTAATCACCCTGGATATACATATCCCACCTCCACCCCCAGCACAAAAGACCACAGTGAAAAACTTCTCAAAAGCAGACTTCACTCTTCTTAAGACTGAGATGGTATCCTTTAAGCCCACTGTGCCAGTGGTTACCACATCCCACAATGCCGAATCCTTCACAAATGCTTTCTATGGAGATCTCCAAGAATGCATGGATCATGCAATCCCAAACAAATCCAAGTCCCTCTCCACCAAATGTAAGCGTCCTGTCTGGTGGACCTCAGCCATAAACAAATTGTATAACAAAAGAAGGAAGCTACTGCACGTCAGAGTGAAATCCCATGAAGGGAAGACATCTCTGATCAACATTAGCAGAAAACTACGTTCTCTCATAAAAACATCCAAGGCAAACTTTGAGAGAAAAATCGCTAAGTACACTAAAGATAACCACAAAGCCTTCTTCAGCTATGTTAGAAACCTGGGTGGAAATCCTCAGATATGCTCAGAGTTGGCTCACAACAACAAAAAATACACTGAACCCACAGATATTGCTAACATTCTGGCTGACAGGTTCAGTGCAAATTTCTCGCCTCCTTCACCCTCAAAAGAAGAAATACTTATCCCAGCTGAATGTAATCTCCCTGTCATCTCAGATGTCCAAGTGAGAACCGCCCTAAACAAAGCAAAAAACACAGCATCAATGGGACCTGACAGTATCCCGGTGCGTGCTATGTGAACTCAAGAGGAGCTAAACCCACACATAAAAATGCTATTTAACCTTAGCCTTACTTGGGATATGTACCTGAACACTGGCGTACAGCAACAGTGGTCCCACTCCACAAGGGGTGCCTCTACAGACCCTGGAAACTACTGCCCCATAAGCTTAACTAGCCTGGTCTGCAAAGCTATGGAAAGAATCATTATGGAACTCATAAACAGAGACATAGGGGACCTACAGACACTTGACCCCACCCAGTTCGGCTTTGTAAAGGGCAGATCCTGCCTTTTAAACCTGGTTGACTTTTTGAAACAGTCACTAGAGCCATAGATGAGGGCAAAGCAGTCCATACAGCATACCTGGACTTGGCTAAGGCCTTGACACAATACCCCACTCAGGCATCATAGATAAGCTAAACAGCTTAAAAGTAAACCCTTATGTCACTAGATGGGTTGCAAACTGGCTAAAGGACAGAACCCATAAAGTTAAAATCGCTGGAGCAATGTCAGACTCAAAGCCAGTCACAAGTGGTGTCCCACAGGGATCTGTCCTGGGACCCCTCTTGTTCGGCATTTATTTCTCAGATGTTAAAGCAAACATGGGAGGGCTGTGGCTGACAAAGTTCGCAGATGACTGCAAACTAGGCCATAGTCGATACACCAGCAGACACACACATCCTACAAAAGGCCTCACTGAAGCGGACAACTGGTGCCATAGTCACGGCCTTAAACTAAATGCCAAAAATGTATAGTCATCCCTTTTGGAAAAACAAAGTACCCACAAATTATCACATAGACAGCAACCCACTGAGTATGGAAAAAGTAATCAGAGACCTAGGGACCCAAGTAGACAGCGACCTCTCATTTGACACCCACGTTGCCAAAGTGGTTAGAAAAACATTCTACCTTGCACACCTCATCATGAAGGGATTCACATCCAGATCCAAGGATGTCATTGTACCCCTATATTCCTCCCTCATCAGACCCATGATTGAGTACAATGCCCCATTTGGTATGTACCTCACCCGGCATTGCAACAGCTGGAGAGACCACAAAAGTACCTCACCAAAAGGATCAAGGGTCTCAAACATATGTCTTATTCTGCCAGACTAAAGAAACTTCAGCTCTATTCAGTAGCATACCGCCTGCTCAGAGGTGATCACTGCCTGACATACAAGGACATGTCCAATCAGGATCTGATGGACATGCTCCACCTCAAAAAATCCAAATCCATCAGGACCACAAGAGCTAAAGACTTAAACCTCGGCACAAGTATGAATAGGACATGCTGGAGAGATAGATTCATAACCCAGAGGCTTCCCATGCTTTGGAACAGGATCCCAGTTCGTATTAGGCAAAGCCCCTCACTGACTCTCTTCAAGAGAAATCTTGATGAGTGGATGGGAGATCGTAAGTTTACCCCAGGGGTCACATCTGTGTCACTGCTAGACAGGGGCAAAGTAAACTAATTCTATTATATAAAGGGACCTTCATTGTGTCACTACTAGACAGAGGCACAGTAGTCTAGATTTATTCTGTACATTTTTGTACCATTTCATGGGGTGGCAAAAGCCACATCACTATGGCTAGGCTTACAAATGCCCCAGGGCAGATAGCCTAGTACTATACTATGAAACTATGAAACTATATGGAGGAGATGAAATGTAAAAAAAAAAATGCCTGAAGCAAATAATGGGGAAAAAAATGGACTTTAAGCATTTTTAGAGGGAGACAACCCCCCCCCCCCCATACCCATGATGTTGAGGGGGTTGGCAATATCCCCCTGAAACCATATATACCAGTTCCATGGTCACACCAACTCAAAGAAGGCAAAAATCTACCAATACAAGTAAATCACTGTTGGTACACACTCAGAAATTGCACTGGCAATGATTTCCCATGGAAAACAGCAATCAGTGTTATGTTCTTCACCTGTTTTTCTTCAGTCTACTGATGCTCAATGAATTTCACCTCGACCACCTGTAGACGATACTTTATGGACTCTGTATAACTGCATATATAGCATAGTTTTAGAAGGACATGTTATTTGTAATAATGGGGGACGTCACATATTTGGTATTACATACAGTACACCTTTAAGGCGAAAGCCAAACATACTCTGGCTAGGCTTATAAATGCCCTAGGGCAGATAGCCTAGTATGAACCTATGAACCTAAGAGTAAGAGCTATATGCAACATGAGTCATGTGAGAACTTCAACAAATCCAACACCAAAAATATTGGATCTCATGGCTCATTCCACGCCCCTTTCAAGGACCCTATAATCTCCCTCAGTGGACCCTGTTCCATCCAGAGTTCCTTCTCCATTTCTGAAGAGCTCTAGGTCTCCTGCCCCTGTGTCCACTTGCTCTTCCAGGAGCCTTATGGAAGAAGATGTAGAGAGGTTAGTGAGAAGGATTCTCTCGGCACAGAGCATGTCAAGTGTTCCATCGGCTCCTACCCATTTCAGTCAGGAGATCCAACCTTCCACTACTCTCCCTGTGCAAGTCCCTCCTCCAACTCCATACTCGGTCTTGGAGATACTGGATCTGAGTCATCTGTGCCCATCTGCATCGGATCTGAGAATATCTTTATCCTTGGATCTGAAGCTTGTTCTGAGCTCTTTGGTTACATCAGATCCAGAGAGCTCTCAAAGCCAGAGCTGCCCTGTCGGGTCCGGAGTGTCACAGTCGACTGCAAAGCTCTCGGAGACATCTCTGCACCTCTGGGCCTCAGCACAGGTTAGTTTGGCTCTGACTTCAGCCTTGGGGGAGTTCTACTCGGAGCAGGAGGGACTTCAGTCCAGAGGCTTGCCCTTATGAATCTGAGGCCCTGTTCCTTTCTGGGGGAACCTGTCTTTGAGGTCATGGAGATAGACTTGTCAGTATCCTTGACTAAGATGTTTCCTTCCCCTTGGATCCTCTGTTTACAGACTTGCCATCTCGTTGCTTAGAGTCTCATCTAACCTCTCCACAGGGACAGCCAATGCCGAAATCCCAAGCTTCCCATCAGGGTGTTCTCACCTCCCCTGATACCTCCCCAGAGCATCCCATTGAGAAGGTCCCCAAGAAGAGAATGTGCAAGAGGAAGCACTTAGACTCCCCGAGGAGACAGTCACAGAACATACAGACTTTGATGAAGGTGAAGGGTCCCCATGTTAACCTCCTGAAGATGGCCAGTTTGGAGACATCCTTGAAATCCTGAAAGAGACAGATGGCTGGAAGCACAGCAACCCTTCATCAGAGGAGTCTGTGTTTCTGGAGGCATTTGGTACTGGCCCATCTACCTCCTAGGTGTCTCCACCCACAGATGACATCATAGATTTGATCTCTCAGTGGGCATGGAATACCCTGGACACCACTGAACCAATCCCCCAGAGACAAAACAAAATTTTAACAGCACCAGAGGACATAGAGGTTTGGTAAAAGTGGTGCTGGTTGATGCCATGGTTGTGGTGGCTATCACTAAGAAAGAACAATCCGAAGAGAGTTCCACTGTCCATTCTCCGAACAAGGAGTCTCGGTCGAGGGATAGGATTGGGAAGCATGTCTATGCTTCAGTGACCTTTGCCTTAAGGTCTCTGAACTATCTGGCACATTTCAACAGGTTATAGAGAGACCTAGTTAAGGAATTTTCTGATACCCTTTCAGGATCCGTTTCTGATGAGGTACAGGCATCTGCTACTTCTCAGTTCTCTCCAGGAATCAACAAGGCACTGGGAAAATGTGGTTCAAAAAGTCCCAGGGTCCCTTTCAGGACACACGTGGAGGAGGTTCTCCCAGGGGTAGAGGGGGAACTCCAATGGTAGATGCCGGACTGCGGCAGAAGTGGCCCACAAAACCAAGGCTACATAGATTCCTTTTTTGACAGACCCTTGCAGCACTCCTGAAAGGAGGCCCGACTGTCCCCTTCTAGAGGCAATTGGGGTTGATTATCTCTGCACCAGAGAGCCTGGCTACAGATAACAACAGATGCATGGGTGCAGAGGATCATTTCCAGAGGTTACATAATACCCTTTTCTCTTTCTCTTCCAATCTCACAAAAAATTCCCAGTGTTACACCCATTCAGAGGGAACAAGCAGTACTTCAAATACAAAAGCTGCTAGAAAAAAAGAATCATTCAAAAGTTCCCACCAGACCAGACAGAATCCAGAACTCAACATTCTTTTTAGTGCCAAAGAAAACAGGGAACTGGAGGCCAATCCTGGATCTCAGCAACTTGAACAAATCAGTTTGACACACCAAGTTTCGGATGGTAACTGTTCAATCCAGTCTCCCAGTTCTGGGCAAGGATGACTGGATGTGCTAACAGTCCTTCAGGATGTGTACATTCACATAAAGATGAACAGATGGTCCAGAAGGTATTTACACCTCTGGCTGGGAGCCAGTCATTACCAATTCAGAGTTCTGCCCTTTGGTCTCACCACAACCCCCAGGGTGTTCACCAACTGTATGGCAGTAGTGGCAGCTCACTAGAGACTGCAAGAATTGTGTCTGTTTCCATATCTACATGACTGGCTTATTACTGCCCCAACCAGACATCAAGTAACAGAGGCAAAAACTCAGGTTCTTCAGACATGCTCTTATCTGAGGATAACCATAAACTATGAATAGTTTCACTTGGAACCTACTCAAAAGTTGGAGTTTATAAGAGCATTGCTTAACACAAAATCAATGATAGCTTCAATGCTTCCTCTAAGAGTTCAGACCTTAAGAGCACAGGTCAGGAAAATAATCTGCAACACCAAAGTTTCTGCCCAATCGAAGGATCGATGGCAGCAGCAATAACTCTCGTACCTTTAGCCAAGTTTTACACGAGGATTCTATAATGGATGCTAGCCACACAATGGCCAATACTTTACCAACCTATGTCAACCCTGATATGTATTACACAGATTTGCAAGAGAGATCTCAGCTGGTGGATTCAATCAGAACAGGTTTTACAAGGCTGTCCATTCATTCCCCTTCAGCCCAAGACCATAGTGACCGTGGATGCTTCCCAGATGAGGGGGGGGGGGGCATTACCTGGGGAAGACAATCCAATACTTTTAGTATTGCTGGCCTTTCAAGATGTTCTCCCCTCAGGAACGATTGCAATTCAAATGGACAACATGTTAGTAGTTTGGTGCATCAACAGAGAGGTACCAAATATTACCCCTTGTGTCAAGAAGCACTCAAAGTATAGCAATGGGCGATCTCATCCAACTGCTTTCTTTTAGCAACACACATCCTTGGGAAGTCCAATGTGATAGCAGACAAGCTGAGCAGGTGCATTCTTCTACCTCATGAATGGTCTCTCAACAAGAATGTGGCAGATATGATATTTCGTCAGTGGGGCCATCTTTGCTGCAATCTTTTCACTTCTCCCCTGAAAATCAAGTGCAGCAGCTACTTTGCCCTGATCTCCCTACAGGTGGAGTCACTGAGGGATGGTCTACTTCACAATGGCCCCCAGCCTTCTTTATGCCTACCCACCAATCCCACTAATTTCCAAGTTTCTGCAGGAAGCTGCCAGGTTGAAGAGCAAAGTTATCCTCATTGCACCTTTTTGGTCTCGACAGATTTGGTTCCCCTTCCTTTGGCCTCACTTACACCATCAACCATGGATTCTGGATCTGACTCCAGACCTCCTGTCTCATCTGACAGGCATGATTCATACAGACATACTGAACCTCAGGCTGACCGCCTGGCTTCTCCAATTCCATTAACAGACAGACAACCTATGTTCTCCTCTCCAGTCCATCAGATACTTTTATCTTCACATAAACCATAAGCATGTAAACTCTACTCTAGTAAATGGAGAAGATTTGCTTACTGGGCTCAAAAGAATAATGTTGATCCATTTTCGGCCCCTTTGCATAGTATCCTAGAGTTCTTAACCATACTTTTTAGAGATGGAGCTAGCTCCTCCACAGTAGAAGTCCAGCTAGCAGCTATCTCAAATTTCCACACAGCCTTTAAAAGTGTTTCTGTTGCCTCCCATAGACTATGCAAAACTCTTCTGCAAAGTACTCAACTTCTAAGAAATCCTTTTAGAGACCCTACTCCCCCATGGGATCTTAATCTGATTTTGCAGCAGCTTACTCAACCTCCCTTTGAACCAGCAGCTGGATGCCAACTAATGTACCTCTCTTCGAAAATAATTTTTCTAGTAGCCATTACTTCTGCTAGAAGAATTTCAGAGATTCAGGTCTTGTCTTCAAAACCACCTTATTTGATCTTTCACAAAGCCAGATTCACTTTAACAACTAACTCTTCCTTTCTCCCTAAAGTGGTTTCAGAGTCTAATATTAATCAATCTATCAATCTGCTGGTTTTCTTCCCCAGATTTTCTAACAAAGTTGAATACACATTGCATTTATTAGATGTCCACAGGCAGCTATGTTTTTACCTGCACAGAACAAAAAGTATCAGAAAGACTGACCAGTTATTTTGTCTCTTTTTCTGACATAAAACTAGGAAAACTGTTGCCAAAATTACTCTATCCAGACGGCTTATGGATTGAATTTCTTATATATACAAGTTGGGCATTACCTTATCGAAACCATTACAAGCTCATTCCACTAGAGCCATGGCTACTTCATCAGTCGTCCAATCTAGAGCTTCCATGGATGACATTTGTGCTGCAGCTACTTGGGCTACTCCCCACACATTTGTTACTCATTACAAATTGGATATGGTCTCCAGGGGTAGAGCATCACTTGGTTCAATGGTGCTTGGGAATATCCTTCCTTGAGTCCACCAGGGGATGTAGGTAGCTGGAGACTCTGTCCCATAAGTTGAGGACAGAATGAAAATTGACAACATCAGATAAAGATGTTATGTTTTCACCATAACATTCCAACTGTGTTGTCCATTTTCGTTCTTCCTCAACTCCCCTGCCACCAACCCCCTGCCCTGTAGTCTCCTGGAAGAGTTAGTGTTTTTCTGATTATGTTACTTGCTTGGAACATGGCTCCAGATACAGTCTCCTCTATTTGTATTTCAACACTTCTTTCTGCTGACATTAGCAAACAAGATCTGAGGTACTTGAGGTTGACACAGTAAGTGAGTAGCTCGAGAGTTTTCTGGTTGCCATGAGCTTTTGCAATGGCTGAGTCAGATCTGAGGGAGCGGATATGACCACACAAGTTGAGGAAGAATGAAAATGGATGACACATATGGAACGTTATGGTGAGTACATAACTTCGTTTTTTAGTTGATGAGGGAGGGGTTCCCAAAAGTTAAGAGATTAAAATTAAGAATGCGTGACTACAGCATTAAGTAAAACCAAACAGCCCAACATGTGTCTGTGCAGCCAATTCAAAATAAACTTATAAAAAACAAGCAACAGGCTCACATAGTGTTCTACCAAGGTAAAATGTTTTCCACAACCACTAAATAGGAAAACTGGAACCACCTGATCTTAAAATCGAAGTTTATTGAAATATAATCCAAGTAAAGTTAATCGGAAGTTCGTTAAGCACTTTCGTCCCTTAAACATATGATGGGACGTCTTCAGAACCATGTTGCTGTTAAAAACATCACTTTAAATAGCCATGTCATTAAGTCACATATTAAATTCCTCCAATCACTAAAAACAATCCAAAGACATTATTAATTATATTATAAACAATAAACAAGACAAAGCAAATAATTTAAGATAATAGATAGCTTCCTATGAAATTCCTAAAACAATAGGGATGTGAGAATAATGTTAGATTTTGTTTGCTCTCAGATTTAAAACAGAACAATTCTTGATGTGTTTTTTTTTTTTTTTATTTAATCCAACTGCTCTGGTAAATGCAATCCCCTACAGCTTTTCGTACAGACTTGGTTAAAAAGTATGCTTGGAGACAGAAATGGGAGGTTGTCAGCCCACACAGGACAAGAAATACCTGTAATGGGAAAATACAATTTGCAAGTGACATACAAAGTGCATGCAGTTAGGTTAGATGATAAAAAAGAACAATGCAAAGTCAAAACTAGGAAATCAAACACAAAAGGTGATAGCAGTAAACAAAATGGAAACAAAGACATCTTCAAAGAATATGCTGATGTATTTCAAAAACTTGGCTGCTTAGAAAGACAGCATAACACTAGAATGAAGAAAGACAATTTACAAAAAAATCCACTTACCTAGGAAAATACTAATCAAGTTAAGAGTCTACATATTGGGATAATCCCCTATTAATTATGGAGACTCTGACAGCTGTCAGACGGGAGCAAGAAATCTGAACAAAGCCATAAATAATGGGGGGGGTCCAAAAATAGGAACATTTTTTTTTTAAATATTGCTCTTGCAAACCTAGAAAGTTAACTGAATAACAGGTTTTGCATTAGCATGAATTTTCTGATGGGTATGAAATCTGAAACTCAAATGTCGGTCACTATTTTCTGACTTCAGTCTTTAATAATTTGCCAATGATTTGCCAGAAAACCATAATTGTATGAAAAAATGACAAAAAAATATGAGGCAAACATCTGTACAGTTGAGAGGTATCAGTGGAGTGCTCGGACCTCCAGGACATAAATACATTTGCACTGAGGCAGCATTACCAGATACCTACACTGGATATAATTACCTACAGACTTGACAAAGTTAAAAAATTATCCCTGCCTAATGCAAGTCATGTTTCTGATAGCTTAATATAGAAAACATAGTTCATGCCTGTGTAAATTTAACACACTGTTTGGTCACAACACGTTCCTAAGACTCCTTCTCAAACAAATCTCGGCACCAGAAATGCCCCACAAAATAGTGAAGCAATTACTCAAGGACAGTAAAGAAGAAGAAACTTATCTCAGTACATTCTGCTCTGGATGGAGTCCAAAAAGTAGCAAAAACAAATCCTAAACCAATTCCAAGAAAGACAGAAAGCAAAAACAGCAAATTTAAATATTCAAGTATTGGCAATTTGGCCCAGTGGACCTATATAAGCAGTTTATATGCAGAATAAAATGTGCAGTTTTTGAAAAAACATAAATACACAATGACAGTATAAGACAGTTTACTGGTTGTTACAGTAAAGCAACTGATTAGAAGTGGAAGTTGTATGCAGAATATTATATGATGCACTCATTTTAGTAATATATATGTCATTTAATATTTCATATTGCTGTTTTAATAAATTTGGCTTGAGCAAGAAAAAGTGTAAAAGTAAATGAAGAAAATTGCAGGACAGAACTGGCCCAGTCAGCATAAAATACATTTCAAAGATGACATAAAACTTGAAAACTGATGCAAACAGGAACATATCAATCCAAAAGGCAAAAGGGATATTGAAAGTTGAAAGTTTCCTTAGAATAGTTTACACTTTCAGCAGAATTTGTTCCCAACTTTGCCATTAAACAGTAAATCACTACAGGAGGATACCATCAGACTGTGGCAAATAATAAAATGCGTGGTAGACAAGCTTAAAAAAGAAGTTATGTCTTACCATAACATTCCATCTGTATTGTAGATCTTTGTTTACTCATTACCATTAGGACCTCGGCTCCGTCCTCGGAACCGATACAGCAGTTTCCAAGCTCGTGCCAGCCAAAAACTCTCAGCTAAAACCTACCCACAATGCCCTCTCCTAGTTACTTCAGATCAAGTTTGCCCGCCCTTAGATAATAGATGTAGTAATAGAAAAAAATAGTAGGAGGCTATGTCTGGGCAAATACCCTAACCAGGAGTTCCTAAAGTCCACCAGGAGTCCAGGCAGGGGGAAGGAGGGTGGGACGTAATGAATGAACAAAGATCTACAACACAGATGGAACATTATGATAAGACATAACTTCTTTATCTGATGTTGTAAATCTTTGTTTATTCATTACCATTGGGACCGAGTCCCCAGCTACTTGAGTCATGGGTGGCCCTACGGAAGGATATTCCTGAGCACCATAGAACCAAAAGATGCTCGTCCTCTGGAGGCCAAATCCAATTTGTAATGAGATATGAAGGTATGAGGTCTTGCCCAAGTGGCTGCTGTGTAGATATCATCCATAGAGGCAATGGAATGAAATGCTATAGAAGTAGCCATAGATCTGGTAGAATGAGCCTTTATTCTGGAAGGTAAAGCTAGCTTATTCTGTTGATAGATAAAAGTAATGATGTTTCTAAGCTAGGAGGATAAAGTCACTTTGGAAACAGGTTTACCCAATCTGGGTCCTACAAAGGCCACAAACAATTGATCTGTTTTCTTGAAAGATTTAGTCTTGTCCAAATAACAATGAAGCTGCCGATGCACATCAAAGGTGTGTAAAAGGAACTCCCCTCTGTTAGAATGCTGAGGGAAGAAAACTAGCAGGTCAATAGACTGGTTAATGGAAAAGCCAGAGATGAACTTGGGCAAGAAAGAAGGGTCAGTACGAAGGGACACCCTATCCGTGTGGAAGATCAAATAAGGACTCTTGACACTCAAGGCCTGCAGCTCAAATACTCTTCCCGCTGAGGTAAGTGCTACTAGAAATAAGGTTTTCCATGAAAAAATTGCAAATCACATGAATTAAAAGGCTCGAAAGGAGAAAGTACAGTTTTGTACCTACCATAAATGTAGATGTTCGAGTGCTCATACAGCTGCAGTCATTACAGATGGGTTATCCTGCCATCAGGCGGGTCCTCGGTCGGCCGAATTCCAAAGTCTAGGTCCGGCGTCGGTTGTCGTCGCTTCTTCCCTGACGTCAGTGCGGCAGGGGTACAAAAGAGGCAGCCGACGCCATTTTCTTCAGTTTTTCTTGCCCCAGATGTCAGGTGCCCCCAGAAGGAAGGCAAAACATAAAGTTATGCAAACATGTAATATAGAATAATCAAAAAACAGTAGTTGCAAGCAAATACACCATAAGAGAATACCCCAAAAAGGTTGTATGATAAGGTGTTTGTCATAAGGCCTGTCCTAAGAGGGGACGGAGGGGGGGTAACCTGGACTGCAGCTGTATGAGCACTCGAACATCTACATTTATGGTAGGTACAAAACTGTACTATGTTCATCATGCATACAGCTGCAGTCATTACAGATGGGAAGAATCCCAAAGCTAAGTAAGGGTGGTAGGCACTAAGTGGAACTAGGAGGAGCGAGGATGCCCTGCAAGACTGCTGTGGCAAAACCTGCTCTAGATTTAGAGTATAGTGGAAGGTGATAGTGCTTGGAGAAAGTGTGCACTGAACTCCAAGTGGCTGCTTCCAAAATGTCCTTGGTAGGGACCCCCCTGAGGAAAGCTGCAGAGGTAGCTGTGGCCCTGGTGGAGTGGGATCTGATGCATGCAGGCACAGTTTTTCCATGAAATGAGTAACAAAAGCGTATGCAGTGGGCTATCCATTTTGAAATTGTCTGTTTGGAAATAGCCTTTCCTTGAGCACCTGTAGCATAGGACACAAAGAGTTGCTCGGATTTCCTGAATGGCTTTGTCCTGTCTAAATAATAACAAAGTTGTCTGTGAATGTCCAAGGAATGTAGTAGTCTTTCCCCTTTGTTTTGTGGATTTGGATAAAAGGTAGGTAAGTGGATAGTCTGATTCAAAGCTACACTGGATACTACCTTTGGCATAAAGGTAGGGTTGGTTCGTAAGGAAACTCTGTCCTGATGGGAAATGATGAATGGTTGCACAGCCATGAGGGCCTGTAGCTCTGAAACCCTGCGTGCTGAGGTGATAGCCAGAAGAAAGGCTGTTTTCCATGACAAGTACTGTAGTTCTGTTGAAGAAGCTGGCTCAAAGGGAGGAAGGGTCAGCTTTTCCAATACAAAGTTGAGGTCCCAAGCAGGGACTGGTGGTTTCCTTGGGGGTTTTATATTTTTTGCCCCTCTGAGGAACTGCCTTAAGAGAGGATGTGAGAATAAAGGAGGATCTGTGTTGTATTGTGCAGAAATGGCTGAAGCGTGGATCTTGATGGAGGAGAAGGAAAGTCCACTATTTAACATCTCAGCTAGGTACTGTAAAATTTGAGGTATATTTATTACCCAAGGATTCTGGCCCTTTTCTTGATTCCAGGCACAAAATCATTTCCATTTGGCGGAGTAGGCTTTTCTAGTAGAAGGTCTTCTGGCCTCCAAGATGACATCCTGCACCTTCTTGGAGAGGAGTGTCTGTTGGGAAATCAAGGAATTCTCCATGCAGCTAGATTTAGGGTTTTGAGCTGGCTGTGAAGAGTTTTGTAGTTGTGCTGGGACAACAGAAGAGGGACCAGAGGTAGGATCCATGGTGGGGAATGTGTCAGGCTCTTCAGGAGTGGATACCAGTGTTGTCTTGGCCAGTCTGGAGCAATGAGAATCATTTGCGGCCTCTCTGCTCTGGCTTTTAATAGAACTTTGGGCAGTAGAGGAAGAGGTGGGAAGGCATAAACTGTCAATGTTGTCCAATTGAAAGAGAGTGCGTCCACTTTCCAGGCCTGTGGATGATAGGTCCTTGAACAAAATTTTTTCAACTGGTAATTTTTGTGGGTAGCAAATAGATCTATGTCTGGCTGTCTCCATGCCTGAGTTATCTTTGTGAAAACTTGAGGATGCAACTTCCATTCGTGTGGATCTGTCATATTTCTGCTTAGGTTGTCTGCCAGTGTGTTTTCCTTCCCTGGCAGGAATTGTGCCTGTAGTTGAATTTGCAATTCCAGTGCTGTGTTCCATAGGGTCATGGCTTGCCTGCACAGGGGGTATGAATGAGTTCCCCTCTGTTTGTTTATGTACCACATCACTGTGGTGTTGTCTGTTCTTATCAATAGCTGGCCTGGATGCTGTAGGTCTTTGAAGGTCATAATAGCATTTTGCATGGCTAGCATTTCCTTTTGGTTGATGTGTAGGTGCTTCTCTTTTTGGGACCATTTTCCCTGAATGCACTGATCTGCCATGTGTGCTCCCCAGGCGTAGTCTGAGGCATCTGTTGTGATGATTTGAGTTGCTTGAGGTACACAGAAAGGGAGACCTGTGTTTCTTTGGCATGCTTGAGTCCACCACAAAAATTCCTTTTGAAGGCATGGAATGAGTGGTATAATTGTTTCCAAGCTGTGGCTGTGTTGAGACCATAAGTTTTTTAGGTACCATTGAAGCTTCCTCATATGCAGCTTTGCACATGGGATTAGTAGGATGCAAGATGCCATGAATCCCAGAGCCTGCAGGACTTTCCTTGCAGTTAGCCTGGTGAAAGTTGCCATTTTGCTGAAGCATTAAGACAGTTGCCCTTGTTTGTCAGGCGTGAGGTAGGCCATCTGGGTGGTTGTATTCAAGCTGGCACCCAGGAAAATTATTTGTTGAGAGGGTATTAGTTTTGATTTCTTTTTGTTGACTGTGTATCCCAGGAAGTTTAACAGTTTTATTACAAACGCCAGGTGCTGCAATAGTATGTCCTTGCTGTCCACTTGGATCAGGCAGTCATCCAGATATGGGTAGATTTGTATTCCTTGTAGTCTGCAGAAGGCAATTACTGATGCCAGGCATTTCGTAAACACTCTGGGCACAGTAGATAAGCCAAAGGGCAATGCAGAGAATTGGTAATGGGTTGAACCTGCAAGAAATCTGAGGTATCTTCTGCAATCTTGTCTGATAGGGACATGCAGGTATGCCTCCTTGAGGTCCAATGTTACCAGCCAAGACTCCTTGCCCAGCATGGGAAGAAGCTGCTGTAATGTGAGCATCTTGAATTTTGGCACCTGTAGATATGTGTTTAGGATGGATAGGTCTAAGATAGGTCTCCAATCTTTGTCTTTCCTTGGTACCAGGAATAGTCTGGAATAAAACCCTTGACCTTGTTCTTTTGCAGGTACCTGTTGAATGGCTTTCATGTCCATGAGAGCGGAAATTTGTTTTTGTGCCTCTGCCCTTTGATTTTGTGGCAGGTTTGGCATGCCTCTCATTTTTGGAAGGGTGTGAAAGTGGAACCTGTAGCCTCTGTCTATAATGTCCAGAATCCATTTGTCTTTTGCAACAATATGCCAATTTTTTGAGAATAATGCCAGTTTTCCGCCCAAAGGTGCTGCCATTAAAGCTTTGCTTGGCAGGTGTAGGGGGAAGTCATTGTGTCTGTTTTCTAAATGACTGTGATCTATCTTCTCCACCTCTTGGGGTTGGTGCTTGCCACTGTCTGGCTCTGTAAGATCCTTGAGGTTGCCCTCTACCCCTTGGGCGTCTGTATCTGCCCCTTTGAGGTCTGTCCGTGGCTGGAAAGTACCAATTTTTAGAAGGCCAATTTCTGCTGAAACGTGGAGATTGTACCTGCAGGAAATCTTTCACTGTTTGCATTGATTTAGCTTTTTCCTCCATTTTCTTTAGTACCTCCTCAGCTTTAACACCAAACAATACATCCTTTTGAAGAGGTGCATCTAATAATTTAGCCTTGACATGATCTGGTAGGGTTTGCTCTTTGAGCCAAGCATGCCTACGTATAACAGACCCCGTAACAGCAGCTCTACATGAGGCCTCTAAGGCATCAAAACCACACTGCAAGGTATGTTTACCCACTTGCTCTGCACCATGCAACAAATCCTGCAACTCTTTCAAATCTGGTTGTTTTGGTTGTGTCATTTTGCTTTTCAACTGAGATAATAAAAACTGTTGATACTTTAACATATGGAATTGACAGTTTAATGCCCTCATGGTTAAAGTGGCCGAGGTATACACCTTTTTCCCCCCACCTTTCTAATGCTCTGGAATCTCTCTCTGAAGGTAATGGGTTTTTAGCAGTAGAGGCCTTAATTCCCTTGGGACCCTGTGAAATAGTTTCTGGGTCAGCAGTATGGCTTTTATATAGGAACTGGTGAGAATCAGGAACCCTATAATACCTGTCTGGTTTAACAGGAGCTGGAGGTAAAGAATCTGGATTAAGGTTGGCTTCTGTGTACACATCATCCAAAATATCTAAAACAGGAGGGATAGCCAGGGGCCTATGCTGGGGGAGTAGTAGAAATTCCCTGAGCCTTTTCTTGGAATCTGAGTAATCTTGGCCTTCCCAGTGAAAGTGTTCCCTCAATGTATGCAGTGTTTCCCCAAAAGAGTAGTCCTCAGGGGGGGAGACCGAGGGAATAGACTCCTCAGCATCAGAGTCTTCGAAAGGGGAATAGGCGTAATCCTGGTCCTCAGAGTGTTCTGAGGTAATAGAAGCTTGATCTGAGGAAGGGTAGTCTTCCTCTAATCTGGGTCTTTTGTCAGAGGGGGGTTGAGAACCCCTGATAAGAGTAATCAAATCCTCAGCCATTTTAAGCATCTGCTTTTTAGGCATGGGGCCTTGAGAGGAGGTCTGAGGACCCTGTTTTTTGGTTTTCATGGCTGCTTTAGATTTAGTGAAAGATTTAATAGGGAAGGAGGAAGGCCTGAAGACGCCTTGAGAAATGGCAGGCCTGTCTAAATTCTGAGTTTCCCCGCCAAGAGTGGGGTCGGTATCTGCAGTAGGAATGGGGACCGAGGAGCCTGCGTCCTCGGGTACTGTAGTCACCGGTAATGTAGTGTCATCGGTACTCAGGGGCTGCGTAGGCACCTCGCTGGGGACCAGAGAACCAGTAGTCGGCCTAAGCGTGGTCTCAGTAGTCGGTGCGGACCTCAGATGTCGGTCCTTATCTTTGCGTCTTTTGCTCAAAACTGAAGTCGGAGTATCCGACGACATGATATAATTAAATTTTTTGCCAAAATAATGAAGGGCGAACTCCGCCCGGCGCTTAACAGTGCGCTTGTTGAATCTAGCACAAAAACGGCAGGCCGAGACATCGTGGTCTGGGCCTAAGCAAGGTATACAGAAAGAGTGGAAATCCTTATGCGGTATTTGCTTCCCACATGAAATGCAATTATTAACTTTGTCTGACATCGGTCTGAGGCAAGAAAAGTTTCAACGGGTACTTAGCTTTCAAGAAGACTTCGGCTGAAATACTTTCGTAAATCTCAGGAGCTGGCCGACCGGCACTTGCAAACTGCTTCTGCTTCGGGCACCGCGCGGCAAGAAAGACTGAAGAAAATGGCGTCGGCTGCCTCTTTTGTACCCCTGCCACACTGACGTCAGGGAAGAAGCGACGACAACCGACGCTGGACCTAGACTTTGGAATTCGGCCGACCGAGGACCCGCCTGACGGCAGGATAACCCATCTGTAATGACTGCAGCTGTATGCACAATGAACATCTTGTGAGAGACTGAAGTACCAAAGTCAAGTCTCAGTGTTCTAAGAGAGGCTTGACTGGAGGTTTAACATGTAATACTCCTTTCAAAAAAGTCTTGCATAGGCGGTGTGACACAGTTGAAGAATTAACAAGATCATTATGAAAACTGGTGAGAGCTGCTAAATGTACAGTGATCATCGAAGCTAAGGCTCCTGCATTCAAAACAGTAGTCAGGTATTGTAGGATCTTTTGAATAGTGATCAAGAAAGGGTCTAGGTTCTGATCTTTGGCCCAAACAGAGAACCTAGTCCATTTATTGGAATAAACTTTCCTAGTGGAAGGTTTGTGTGAAGCCAGAAGAATTTCACGAAAAGGAGATAGGATGTCAGGCAGCCTGGCAATCATTGGAAGTAAAGGAACCAAACTGTGAGCTTGAGATTGTGCAGGTTCAGATGAATCAGTCCCTGAGGATGAAATAACAGGTCTTGTGAATGATCCAGGATCCATGGACTGTGAATCAGATGAGGCCATAGGGAAGACAGGGCAAAGTAGCTTCTGCATTTGTAGTTTAGGGGAGGAAGCAAACAGGTCGCAGCAAGGCTTGCCCCAGCGGTGGAAAATCCAATCCACTGTTACAGGGTTGAGGGACCACTCGTAAGGCATCAGGATGTTCCTGCTCAGATTGTCTGCAATAAGGTTGGAACTCCCGGGAATGTGTGTTGCTATAAGGAAGCGGTTGGAAGCTATCACCCAATGCCAAATCCTCATGACTTCCCGACACAGGGGGTAAGACCCGGTTCCACCTTGCTTGTTGATATACCAGATGACTGACATGTGCAATGGTCCCAGAGGTTAGGGATGCATGGAATACTTGCAATGCTAGGCGAACTGCCCTCAGTTCCAGGACATTTATGTGCAAATTGGCCTCCATGGGGGACCAGGTGCCTTTGATAGTCTTTCCCTGGAAATGCCCCCTCACCCACCCTAACAGGGAAGCATCTGTGGTCACCGTGGCCATGGGCTGGGGAACACAGAATGGTCGACATCAAAGATTCGTTTGTGGGTTCATCCACCATAACATTTCTTCCTTGCAATGGTTTGAAAGACGTAACATGTGGTCGAGTGGGTAAATTAGCAATGACCACTGTGCGGAAAGGAGCCGCTGTAGGATTCTCATGTGCAGTCTCGTCAGTGGAACCAACATAATGGCAGCCGACATGGAGCCTAAGAGTTGCAGTACAAGACATGCTGGTACATAGGTCTGAGAAGAAGGTCTTGGATTTGTTGTGTTATGTTCGAAAACCTGTGGGGGGAGAGAGACTCGACAGGATGTTGTGTCGAAGACCGCTCCAATGATTTCCAGTGTCTTTGTTGGAGACATTAAGATTTGTTTTTGTTGATTGTAATCCCCTAGCGGACAGCGAGACCTTGAGTGTAAGAAGATTCCTGGTCGGAGTGGTAAGAAGCCAAATGTCTAGATAGGGAAACACCTGAAATCCTTGTAGTCGAAGATGAGCTACCACAACTGCCATACATTTGGTGAACACTTGAAGGGCTGTCGAGAGACCGAATGGCAGTGCCCTGAACTGGTAGTGACTGGCTCCCAGCCGGGAGCGGAGAAACCTCCGGGAGCGGTGATCCATCTTTATGTAGTAGCACGCGTCCTGGAGATATACAGAGCACATCCAGTTATCCCTCCCTAGGAAGGGAAGAATGGATTGTATCGTGACCATCCGGAAATTTTGAAGTTTGATAAATTTGTTCAATAGGCAGAGATCCAGGATTGGTCTCCAGTCCCCTGTCTTTTTTGGCACTAAAAAGAACCTCGAGTAAAACCCGGATCCTGTCTGGTCTGGTGGTACTGGTTGGATGACTCTTTTCCTTAGCAGCTTTTCTGTTTCTAAGGCTGCTAATTCCCTCTGACTGGGTGGTACAGCAGGGATGGGAATTAAATCAAATGGTATTTGGCAGCCTCTGGATATTATTCTCTGCACCCAAACATCAGTAGTAATAAGATGCCAGGCTGGTAGATGCAGAGAAAAATGACCCCCGACTGCTTCCAGAGGAAAGCAATTGGGCCACTGCTCAGGAGTGCTGGTAGGGTCTGCCGGAGAAAGAATCTCTAATGCCCTGGTTATGCGGACCCCCTCTACCCTGAAAGGGATGTCTTCCATAGGAGTTGCCCCCTCTGCCCCAGGGAGGGGATTGTTCACCACGAGTGTCATGAAAAGGTCCTTGGGATTTCTTGAACCACATTTTTTCTCCTCTGGTTCCTGGAGTAGGACCTCTGGAGGTTGGAAAGGCATATGCCCACAGCAGACAAGGTCTTTCCGTCTTTCTCACTATGTGTAAGTGTGTCTTTTACTTTTGGTCCAAAAAGTGCAGATTCGTCGACAGGTGCATTGATGAAGGAAGATTTAAAGGGGTCTGTAAAGTCACACAACCGCATCCAAACATTACATCTCATGACAACGCCTGATACGGCAGCTCGAGCTGCCCCCTCGGTGGAGTGACATATCAAATGCATAGAGGAGTTCGAGATGGATTCAAGGATAGCTGGCTGCGAGGCAACAGTATCACGCACCTCATCAGGCAGTACCTCACCAAAGAGGGAGACATTTCGGAAATTAGGTCTTTTTGGAGGCGAGTAAAGTGTGCCAGATAGAACAGCGACCGAATGGCGCTGAAGCATAGGTCCATTTCCCTAGTCTGTCCATGGTATGGTCCGGGACTCTCTGTTTGAAGGATGGATGGTGGAACTATCTTCTGCCAGTTCCCTCTTGGTGGCCGCTGCCACAACTATAGAATCAACTGTCAACTGCTAGGACCAGTGGGGCTGATCTTCAGGTGTAGATAAAATTTTTTGTCTGGCCTCTGAGGGACAGGTTCTACATTGTCTGGGGCCTTCCAGGCATGCTGCACAATGATTTTAACAAGGTCATCTGCGAGTGGAGTCACCCAGGAATTAGATGGCCAGGCATGGAAGGCCTGCAGAAACACAGATTCCTCAGAAGAAGGGTTATAGGACTTCCAGTCTCCCCGCTGCTTGAGGATTTCGAGAATGTCTCCGAATGAGATGTCTGGGGAAGACCATGGGGACCCTTCCCCCTCATTACAGTCAGTGTCTTTGATGATAGATTCTTCCAGTGAATCAAGGTGCTTCCTCTTGCACCATTTCTTCTGGGGTGGCTCCCCAGTGGGATCTTCTGAGGAGGACTCCGGAGAAGGGGTTCCCTTCAAAGAGGGTTCTTGTGACTCCCGTGCCCGGGGTCCCAAAACAGAGGGCTGGGAGAGGTGCATGCTAGGGGAGGGTTCTGATACTGATGTCATTGGTGCTGACTGCGAGTCCTCTACCTGTACAGCAGGCCCACCTGAGGAGGGATGGGAGTCCGAAACCGGGAGGGACAACTTCGGAACTGGGGTCAAACCTCGCCGTGAGGAGGCCCACCTCCAGGTGAGGAGCTCTGAGAGAACTGGAAGCCATCAGAACCGTGGACACAGATGGTGCCAGCGAGAAAATAGGCGCCTTGCTAGGTACCAAGGTACGGATGGTCCAAGCACTGCTTCGGGAGAGCATCAGTTCCACCGGAGCCGATGCAGCAAGGGTGGACAGTGCCGACAGGGAAAACACTGCTGTCGGAACTGAGACAGTATGCACCAGAGTGGAAGTATCTTGTCCTTGGCAGGTATTCAAGTTTTGGAGCCGATGGAGCCAAAGGAACTGTCGGCACCATGGCTGAGGATGGTGCAGAAGCAGGTACAGTCATCAGAGCCGAGGTCGGAACTGAAACAGGGGTGAATATCATGGATGGCACCGAGGGAGAAGACACAGAGCTTGATGCTGAAGAGGTCTGTGCCGAGGGCACCGGCGAAGCACGGAGCTGACTAAGTTGCATAACTGACGGAGATGCAGGAACTGAGTGACTCCATTTTTCCTTATTTTTTTTTGGGGGGGGGGGTTTGGAGGGGATGAGACCTCCGACCCAGATAGAGCCTCTGTAAAAGGTGTCTTGAGTAATCCATTTTTTCCTTATGTTTTTTGGTCTTTGGAGGGGGTGAGACCTCCGACCCAGATAGAGCCTCCGAAAAAGGTGTCGTTTTAAGATGTTTATTTTCACGTTCTGCTAGTGTACAATTACTAAAACTAGCATAAATGTCACAGTCAGCTTTAATATGATCCACGCCCAAACAGTAGACACAACGAATATGTGTATCTGAGTTAGGCATCTTACATCCACACTTGTCACACTGTTTAAATCCCAACTTAGCTTTAGTAAGGCAACAAGGCTATCCTATAGAAAAATTAAGGGAGAAAATACCAATGCTGTTATTTAAAAAAAAAAACACTAGTAAAAAGGAAAGGCCTGTCAAAAACAGGAGAGAGGGACAGTACCAATAAAGGTAAAAAATTAAATTACCAAGGAGAAGGGTAGGAAATAGGCTTAGGTTATAGGCAACAGTGAGAAAAGGCTAACTTGACTCAAAATTAAATAATTTTGAAGAGAAACTGTCTTAAAATTAACAATTTTCTACTTAGCTTTGAGAGAGATGGCTAGCACGTCTGACTAGGAATGCGGCAAACGAGATCTGGAGTAACTAGAAGAGGGGCATTATGGGTAGATCTTAGCTGAGAGTTTTTGGCTGGCACGAGCTTGGAAACGGCTGTATTGGTTCTGAGGACGGAACCGAGGTCCTAATGGTAATGAATAAACAAAGATTTACAACATCAGATCTATGCTTACTGGGGCTCTGTTATGATGTCTCTCTTATTATGTCTGTTGGTGCATAAAAAATTAATTGTGTGCTATATTTCTCTTAATTTAATGTCTGGTAGCTTATGCTTGAAGGGCACTGACTGAATGCAAGCACTGCTATATGCTCAAACAGAAAACAAAGTGGCAGCAACAGTTTTCAGAGTCTGAAGCTTTCTTTAAATTGTGTACAGGAAAAATGTGGCAGAATTCAAGCAGCTCAAGAACATATCATACAAAAATTTATACAGATGTAGAACATTTATGAAAAAACTGTATCTGATAAATAAATGCACCCAGAAAATGATGTGAAAAATCTAGAAAAGGAACTGAAAACTGAAGCATATATGCCAATGACAAACTTTCCAGTATTACATGAGAAAATGGAAAGATAGGTGGTGACACTAGTGGGAAGGTTGAAATAAGCAGTAGTGGATGGCTGACCATAACAGGAAATAATAACGTACTAATGGGGCAACAGAAATACAGGTTTGGCTCAGTTTGGCAAAGCTGCTCAGAGTTTGGCGACCTTAGCCAGAGATACATACATACATATACATACATACATACAAATGTTTCAAGCACGGGCATTAATGCACTTCTAGCTTGCCAATATACCAAAACACTTGTTCCCATAATACATGTCCAGGGTGTTCTTAAAAAAATTAAACTAGTACTTGCTTTAATGCAATTTGGTAGTCTGTTCCAAGCATCAGCTACTCTGTCAGAGAACCAATTAGTACACTTCTCATTCCTATGAAATCTTCTACATAGGCTATCTGATGATTCTCTAGTACTTTTTGATAACCCCAAACATTCCCAGAGGTAGTTGTCCCTAAATCCCCTATATACCTGAATAAGATCTCCTCTTAAATATTTGTAAGAGACACTGTACAAGTTCAAATATTTTAGTCTTTCATAATAACTTAAGATTTTCACATCCATGGATGCCCTTAGTATATTTCCGCTGTACTCTTTCCAGTTTATTCATGCTTGTTTTCCTATAGGGTTTCCATATTGTTATTCCATACTCAAGTTTGGGTCTAATGTAACTAACAAACAAAGACTTCATTATGTTTGATTTCCTAGACTTTATAAATTTTTTTATACAACCTATAGTTCTATAACTATCATTAGCCAGTTGGATGATATGATTAGAAAAGCTCACAGCTGAATCTACCCGTATACCCAGGTCCTTAAATGAGTCTACAGTTTCAATCACTGTGTGCTGTATTAAATATTCACCTTTCAGTTTATGTCTCCCAAATCTCATATGCTTAGAGATCTGAAGTCAGTCTGAACTAAATTCAAGGCATCCGTTGATCTCAACAAAAAAAAGTATATTTTAAGGTTGCAATGCACTTTTTGAACTGTATTTTGTTTAATTTCTGTTTAATTTTTGCTGTTTTTTTTTACTGCTGTGACTGTTTTATTCTGCACTTTAAATTTCTAGTACTTCTGCATTTCTTAGCAAAGGCTAGATTCAGACTTGCTGAATCTAGGCTGTTTGGTTTGAATGAAGCACTAAAACCAGCCATCTTACATTGAGGGCCTCCCTGCAGCACCCTTGTGGCAGAAGTATATGGCTCAGGACCTATCTGAGTTGGGGATTACTGGAAAAGGGCTCAGTCTTGGGCTTTTCCATTGGTTAGTTTGCTTTAAAAATGTTTAACTTTGCATGTATTTAAGCACCATCTGCCCAGACTTACGGATTGTGCAACAATGTTTTGCACTGCCATGTAATGCCAAAAATGTTTATAAACACAATTTTCCCCTAAATATCTGCTAGAGAAAACTCCTTAGCTCCACTGACTCTCTGTGTACAATGCAGACAGTTGCACATTGCTGCCCTATGAGCAACTCAGCTGTGCATTCTGAGGTGCTGACACAATCTTCCATCCCAGCACTCTACAGGATAGCCACTTCTGTTAGGCTTACAGCAAACCCTGGTCTATCTAGCCCATCCCCACCAGTTACTATAATATACACCTGCCATAATGGAAGGACAGTTTACCACCTTTTCTCCAGCCAGCCTGACTGACATGGGCATCCTGAGGCAATGTAGCAATTGCCTCATATATACTGACAACCACTTGCTCCTAAAGCAAAAATAGACAGTATGTGAGGGATGTAACTATATCATGAAATTAGAATCAGTCCTCTCACACAACAATAAACAAGACATTCAACAGGTTGTCAGCACACACACCTCTACTCTCACACAAGATAAGGTTAAGACACATAAACCCACATATGCAGAGGTACTCACAAAGAGCCTGCCTAAAGACCAGAGACCTCCCAAGCACAAACAACACAAACATACTGTTAGACGAACAGAATCCACCACTACACATAACAACACATACATCAGTGTCTCAACAATTAAGCCCCTAAGGCAAAACACCTCAAAATCTAATGTTCTGGTCATAGGCGACTCAACAGTGAGACATACAGACACCCCCCTCACCAAACTGAACAAGGAATAGGTTGAGGTCAGCTGCCTATCAGGTGCCAAAATCCATCAAATCACATGCACTCAAGTCATTCAGCAACGATTGGATGGGAGATAGGAAATTCACCCCGGGGATCACGTCAGTCGCCCTGCTAGACAGAGGTCCAGGGAAGTAAATATTGTGGGAAGAAATATCCAGGGAATTGTTATGGCTAGGCTTGTCTAGGCCCTAGGACCGATAGCCTAATACCAACCTATGAACAATTACCATTATGACTCTGTTGTAGTACATGCTGGAGTGAATGACTTGAGACGTACCTCTCTGGACTATATGAAGAGAGACATGACTGAACTCTCAGATTATGTGTCCCAGGCAGGTATGTCCCTAGCCCTAAGCAGCATTCTACTATCACCTAGGATGATGCAACAATACAGGCAAAAAATGAGTGAGTTCAATAATTGGCTTAGCTTCTGGTGTCACTCCAGGGGGATCTAATATCTGTCAGCCTGGGAAGACATGGTCGACAGTCCATGCTGCCTTGCCAGAGATGGCGTTCACCTGTCTCCTCAAGACTTTCAGATACTGGCAAAGATGCTTGCTTCCCCCATAGTGCCTTTTTTAGGCAATGTCCCAACAACAAAATGTCTGATGTAAAGAAATCTACTAAAGACAAACTCAAAGTCATGCTACTTAATGCTAGGCGCTTAAACAGTAAACTGCACTCCTTGGAAACACTCCTCACCTTGGAAGATGTTAATGTCTGTGTAGTCACTGAGACTTGGTTCAGGGCCACATAGAGCACCCCAGCCATACAATGCTACAATGTCTTTCACACGTTCAGACCCCAAAATGAGTGTGAAAGAACCAAAGGTGGAGGTGTATTCTTCTTCATTAAATCCAAATACACCTCAAAACTGATGAAACAGTACGACTCTCTTGGGCTATTCCAGTTCCAAATAACTACAGGAAAAATACCCTTAAACATCATCGCTAGCTACAGGTACCCCACCATGAACCATGAGAAGCACACCACATACCAAGACTTGCTAGAGTCGCTCAGTATACAGCCAAACACCTTGGTCATGGGAGATTTCAACTATCCTTCCATGAATTGGGTGACTTACATGAACAAACACAACTGCTACAAGGTTCCTGGACTTTGTTAATTCAAATGCCCTGGAAGAATTGGTCCACACCCCACAACGGGATCAATGTCCTGGACCTAGTGCTTACCAACATATGGGTCACTGCACTAACCCCTGTGTGTTGAGCTCCCTGGTAAGGTCAGACCACAAATCTGTCTCATCTGATGTAAAGATTAAACCTGACACCCTCACAGGTTTTAAAACATGAAAAATTTCTCCAAAGCAAACTATTGCCTACTAAGCGATAGTATAAAAAGTATCAATGTCCCTGCCGACATAGCCAATAATGACTCCTATGCAGTGATGTACATAAATTCCCTATACAGCCACTTAAACAAATGTATTATTGACTTGTCAGTACCTAACAGGAACAAAACTAGGTCCTCCCGAAAAAAAACAAGTCACCCTGGTGTACTGCAAGTACAAATAAGTTATACAACAAAAGAAAGAAGCCGATGTCTAAGAATCGGAGGGATCTTACTCAACAGAGGAAGAATACCCTCCATAGCTTGAACAAGCAAATCAGATATCTTGTAAAGTCTTCTAAGGCCAGTTACGAGACTAAATTAGCATCCCTTTCTAAGGACAGTCATAAAGTATTCTTTAGCTACATTTGAAACCTAAAAGGGAAAGCCCAGCTGTGTGTCGAATTTAAAGTGGACGGTACCACGCACAATGAACCTGAAAAAATTGCCACCTTGCTAGCTGACAAATTTGGCAATAATTTCACCCCCTGTCCCCACCAGACATACCCCAAAACATTCCTGATGCCAGTCCTCTACCGAATATTTCCAAAGAACAGGTCGTGCAAGTACTTTCCAAGGCCAAAAACACAGCCTCTATAGGAAAAGATAACATCCCATGCTGCTTACTAAACAATCTAAAACAAAATCTAGCAGAACCACTCAGCAGTCTCTTTAACTATAGCCTGAGCACTGGCTTTGTTCCAACAGAGTGGAGAACGGCAACAGTAATTCCCTTGCACAAAGGGGGTCCACCAACTGACCCTGGGAACTATCAACCCATAAGCCTAACTAGCCTTATCTGCAAGGCCATGGAAAGAATCATCACGGACCTTATCCACGAGGATGTAGAAGACCTTCAAGCTCTTAACCCAACCCAGTTTGGTTTTGTCAAGGGTAGATCTTGCTTATTGAACATGATGGACTTCTTTGAGAATGTCACCAAAGCCCTAGATGAAGGAAAAGCCTATCTCAATTTAGCCAAGGCCTTTGACACAATCCCCCACTCAGGTACCTTTGAGAAACTCTCCCAGCTGGGGATTAACTCATACATCACTAGATGGGTAGCCAACTGGCTCACTGACAGATTGGACACTATCAAAGTTGGGGAGGCCACCTGCACCAGTAAACCAGTCACTAGTGGGGTACCAGAAGGATCCATGCTGGACCCTAAACTGCTCGGAATGTATTTCTCTGAAGTCCAGGCATAGTTTGATGGCCTGTAGCTCACCAAGTCTGCAGATGACTGCAAACTGGGCACAATCACAGAGTCCCAAAATGATGTTAATATATTACAGAAGGGGCTGACGCAGACAAATGATTGGTGCCAAAGTCACAGACTAAAACTTAACGCAAAACAAATGCCTCATTATCCCCTTTGGCAAAGAAGTAGCCCCTGCTAAGTATGAGCTCAAACTCAGTGGTACGAGACTTAAGAACACAGGCTGAGTGGAAATTAAACTTCAACCACCATGTGTCTATAGTGGTAAGAAAAGCCATCTACATTGTGCATCTCATAAATAAGGGCATCGCATCCAAGACTAGGGAGGTTATAACTCCACTGTACTCGACCCTTATCAGACCACTAATGCACTACAATGCTCCTTTCTGTATGTACCTCACCAGATACCTGCAGCAACTGGAGAGACCACAGAGGTTTCTAACAAGACTGTGACATAATGCTACACAAATGTGAGCCCCTGTACTGGTAAAGGCAATATAGTAAAGGATAGCAGCATGCACATGTACCCATTACTATGCTATATCTGCAAATACAGTGGTTCACAGAACAGAAGGCACTATAAACAACAGTTGGAATTACACCCAAAACAGCTGCCCTGGCATGGCAAAATAAACCACCACAAGGAAGCCTAACAACAGCAACACAAAACAACATACCACTGCATAAAGAAAACGTGCATGCATCAAGGCATTCAAACTGAAGCAGGCTGGTGGCAACTTACAAAAGGCATAATGGTATAGGCAGCTGTATAGTTATGGCAGACATGAAGTTCAAAGGCAAATGGGAATGCATTCGCACTTTACATGAGACATATGTATTTTATGCAAGGGCGCAACAGAAACAACGCAGCATATAAGGAAACATCATCAGTATGTGCAAAACACACAACCATGAGATGTCTAGGGATTGCCTCAATGACATTATACATATCTGAAGGGTGCCACCCAAATGTAAAAATTGTTCATAACAAAAATTACATAAAATGTTGAAGGGAGATGTGAACGGAGAATGGAGTATACCAGATGTCCACTACTGTGCACATGCTGCAACTGTAAAACACAAGGAAAGTGTATATAAAAAATTCACAGACAGGGGGGCACAAACTGCAGGCTGCTGGTCAAAAAGACAACAATAAGCAACACACCTGAACAACATGACTAGAGCACATGTACCTGACATGTAAAACAAAGGTAACCACAGATGGGAGGGCTGAGTTCACACATAAAACTACACGAAGAATAAATGGGTACCTTATGTATTAACAACACACAGCTTCCTCATAAACCAAGTAACAGTAATATTAGGGCATAATATATGCCTACTGTCACAGGATGTGAACCTCACCCAGCACAGAAAGGCAGTATATATCCTAAATGACACCACTAGTTGCCATATCAACAAATAAAAGGATGCCTCAGCTCCTGGAGAAGGGACCTTGGTGTACTGCCAACCTGTACCTCCAGAAAAAAGGGACATGTCCATACCTATAGTGACTCCCAGAAGGGTACTGATAAACTTTCTATTGATGAATTCATTTGTTATCAGGAAAACATGTCAATGGTAAAACATACTGGTGTTACCTATGGAAAAATAGGGAGCACTGTAAGGGCAGGGCCATTACTGTGACTTTGTCCATGGACTGTACATTACCATGTCTGCACAAAGCACACAGACATCAGACCTTCCCTGTACGATAGTACAGTAAACTTTAAACAAAGTGTCCCACGAAGAAGCACAGATCCTACCAACATGAAAATCTATGACACAAGTAGTGCAACAGGGATGAAGGAAGGTGGCATGATGTCCGCCAAACAGTACCTCAGTGATTAAAAACTTTAACCCATTTTGTTCCCACTCAGTGGGGGTATTATACATCATACTGTAGAGGAAGTGTGAGTGCTATCCCAGTGCTTATGCTGACTATCCTGCAGGGCATGGTGATGTCATCATGAAAGCACTGTTCTCCGTATTTAGCCAGGTATGTCATCAAATGTATTCTATATATAGACATGCTGGGTGTGGGGCCCAGAGGAGGTTACTGCCACTGTGTGTGTAACTGATATTCAGAAATCACAGGCCATACATCACATGCTATGTGACATGCTCATGGACCTGATTGAGGCAAAGGGTCTGTCCCTAAAACCACCTTATATAGTCAGTGTCTATGAGAAGAAAGTAAGAAAAAGCATCAAGGATGCCTTCCCTGTAGCAAGCTGCCAAGGATGGGTATTTCACCAGTGGTAATACATCTGGTGGCAGCTGCAGCACAGTAGTCACATAATGGTACATGCCACAAACCCCAGCTTTACAATGTGCATGAAGCATCTGTTGTTCATGAGCTACCTCTGCAAACAGGACATGACAGACAAGTTTGCAGGGCTGACAGATATAATGCAAACGGAGACTGAACCCATTCTCAACTGTTTTTGATAAGAACCCCCTGACATAGTCTTGAAAAGCACTGTTCACCACACTCAGCCAGGTATGTTATCAAATGCACTCTCTCTCTCTGTGGGTACACTGGGCATGAAACACAATGCCCGTTGAACAGTATGAATACTTCACTCACTGCAGGACTGCCAAGTATACAAAACACTCTGAGTTCTGGCATGGCTGGCTATGTGCCATGCTGGGATACCCATGTGGAAGGCGCAGTGGTGCAGCAGTTAACGTTGCTGCCTCACAGCAAGAGGTTCTCCGGTTCGATTCTCGGCTGGGTTGCCTTCTGTGCAGAGTCTGCATGTCCAACCTGTGTTTGTGTGGGTTTTCTCTGGGTACTCCAGTTTCCTCCCACATTCCAAAGACATGCATCTGGAGTGTTTCTCCCCTAGCCTCCGGTGAAAATAGGCTCTGTCCTAGTCGGACTTTCCCAGTCAACAAATGTTAAATAAATAAATAAATCCATCACTGCACTACTAAGAATGGTTCCAACAGAGCAGGACAGTTGCACACATAGTGCCAGCACATGCTGCTTAGCGACTTCAGAAATGTTTAGCTGTGTGGAAAGTCCCACCACTCTCCCAGACAAAACAAGTTCATCCACAGGACTAGAAGATAACAAACACAGTCTTAAACCATTTCACCTATTATCCATGGAGGACCTCAAAGCTACTGCATGACATCCACCCTTCTAGTGTTTCGTGTTTGGAGAATGTTACATACCTTTTGCCACATCACTACCTGTGTGAATTTTATGGATACTGCCTGTACAGTGCAAAACCTGCTTACCCACATCATTCATATCTGATTATTTTTGTGTCAGCCATTGTTCTCAAATCCCCACCACAGTAGTTCTTCAAGGCCATCCACATCACTTATCTGTCCATCTTTGATGTCAACAGCATTGACAGTCACAAAGGCATAGTCCTCAAAGTCCCTACCTTCTTCCTAATTTCTCTTTATTTCACCTCAGCACTCCAACATTCCTGTCTCTCTACTTTTTACCTACATTCTTGTAGAATCTTTCTTATCTGACCACCTCTTCTCCCATCACAGCCAGTTTAATCTGTACAGATGTCGAAGTATTCTACTTTTGGACGACTAAGGATAGAAACCCTTACTTATTTACCCTGCACTATACTGTAACCACTGTACTTTGCCTTGACTTAAATGTAAATTTTATCTCTATGATTTTTTATTCTGCACTGTACTTACAGTGCTTGCTGATATGTAAAGTCTAATTGCTATTCTTGTCAAACCTGATTTTTGTACATCTATTGGAGATTTTGTATAATTTGCTATGTACTATGTCAACTTAATTGTATGTATTAACTGTGGAGCTTTTTCCCCTGGGTCTCCACTGAAAAAGGGCACTGTTCTAGCTGGACCAACCCGGTCAACAAATGTCAAATAAATAAATAAATGTACAATCCCCCTCACATCACTCACAACACATCACCCCCACACAAACACATTAGACATTGTCCACATACACTTATGTCTGACACTGCACTCACTCTGCACATACTCATAAAAAATACAGCCGTGCACTACATCACACACATACACACACATTCACAGTTCAATTTTTCAGTCCTTCACTTACTCCTATGCACACTCACCTTGCCAGTCCCTTGATATCCTCTGATCCAGGGCTGGTCTTAGGCCAACTGGACCTATATGGGCCAATAGAGCTCCACTCCCATAAGGGGCCCAGCACTGGGCTGGGGCAGGAACATTATGCTTTATGTGGCCCACAAGACTTGTCTAAAAGACAGTACAGTAAAATGCAAGTCATTTCCTACCTGTAGACTTGCTCCTGCAGCAGCTACAAACCTCATCAGTGACACAGATTACACTGCATGTCATGCGTTGCTCTAGTGGCTCGTACATAATTAGTTCTGCAGTTCTGTGACACTTGTCTGACTTGTATGACACACAGTGTTAGCTGCTCATTCTCCATTAGTAGTTAGTTGCTGCTGGTGAGTGCTCAACATTGTTTTTAACCTAAACATGACGCTGGATTAACCATCTGGCTTTGTGTGCCACTCCAGTTACTTTTGCAGAAGATAACAACATCATGTTTAATATGAAAACAGAGAGTATTACTGCATTTTCTTTTGCTTCTATTGTTGATGTGGGGTATGACTGGTTCTTAATGCATGTAATTATAAAAAATAACTATTCAATAGTCAGCCTCAGGCAGTATGAAAGCAAACAAGCACATCTTTTTAAAATGAGGAAATATTGTGATGTGAAGTAACTTCTGATTACCAAGACTTATGACAGGATGCTACCAGTTCAATGGTATGGCAGAGAAACACTTGCTGCAAATGTAGACAGGAACAAAATAATCCAAGAGAAGTGAAGCACAAGGTGGGTATGTTGAGATCAGGAAGGCAAACTGGATAAAAATGATTCCACTTGGCTAAAACAGGAAAGCAGTTACATACAAAATCAGTTTGATTCATAAATGTACTGCAAGGGTGCCATAGTTTCAGAGGCACACATAAATAGGGGGTGCAGACAAACATAAACAAAATGATATAAAATGATTGGGCTGGATTGGATTAGACGTTTGTGGGAAAGGGTAGCAGAAAGCTAAACAAATTGTGTGAGTTTTGCATATTGTCCCTAGATTCATGTGGGGTTCATTAAAGTATTCTGCCATATGTCAGCACATGCTGCTTAGCAGCTACTATAAAGTTCCTCTGCTTGCAATATTTACTGTTTTTATTGTGACCTGAACTATGGCTGAAAATGGTCTACAAGTATTAGTTCGCTTACCTGGTTTAGCAAATCATTAAGTAAATAAAATCAATCTTTCGGTAATATTATAAGTGTGTTATAGATGTGCGAGCATTGCCATTTCTAAGGAGACACACGTGATGGTGATGATTTAATCATTCTGAGAAAGTTCAACGGTTTTATGACTACAACAAAATAAGACAATTAACTGGGCAAGAGATTTAACGTCTCAGAGCAGAGGCAGGAGGTTATTGGAAGGGGATAAATGAGTTTAGAAAATGATCATGTGATTTTTTTGGCCTCTGCAACTCCTGACAGCCATCAAGCCTATCCCCAATCACTCAGATGTCTGGATGTCCTGTATTCCAGCATATCAGGCATGGAGATGAAAGATGAGGACTTCAATGAGTCAGAAGACTTTATCAGGTTTCGTGTTACAATTGAGCTTACTTCAGAGTCGCATGGTCTGCTTAGAGTTGTGTTTTTTTTTAACAAAATATAAGGTACTAAATAAAGATATCACTTTGTTTTTAATAATATAGTAATAACATGTATTCCTGATACCTTATCTGAAATAATCATAAATCGAGGCAACCAGAAGGTGGAAAGCAGTTGGAGTCGGGTGGTAGTGGTGTAGTCAGCTTGTGGTCCCACCAAAATGATCCAAATTGGGTCCTGCAATTGCTAAGGCCAGTCCTGCACTGAGCATTACTCATGACCTCTCACCCCAGACTCCCTTTCTTATGGCTTACATTTCACATAGAATTACTTTCATAATATGCATCTTTGCACCACAGAACTCTTCGCACTTCAAAAAATGTTACTTTCATTGTTCATGCAAGATATCCATAAATTTGCATTTACTCACAATCTCACGGTCTGTATTTCGGTCTACATATTTTATGCACACACTTCCAATAACTAACAACTGTTTGCTGACAAAAGCCATGGCAGATGGATATGACCCATACCTCTCCCTAGAGAGCATGCAAAGTACCCCAAATAAGACGTACATTTGGGGACAGGCATGAAAATTAGCCTCTCGGGGTCACAACTGCTGCAGCCCAGGCAATATCAGATCAAATGAAGGAGTTACTGAAGGACAAAAAGAGAAAGGAATACTTTAGTCAAAGAGCCAAACCTCTACAGACCACAACAGAAACATGACTGCTGACAATGTAAGGTTATGATGTAGATGACATGGGATCCAGCTAAGGTAACTGCCTCTCTGAACAGGAGAATCAGATATTGTGCACGTAAGTCAAGAACAAGACAGGTGACACTTTTGAAAGTGAAAATGTTACCAGTGGTGTACTACAGGACTAAGTGGTGGGCCCTCTGCTCTTTCAAATCTATTTCTCAGACCTTCAGACCAATAGTCATGGCCTGTACTCATCTAAGTTTGTTGTTATTCAATTTTCTACTGACTCACAACTGTGCCAACATGGGTTAGACCATGTTAACAATAGGTACAAGGACAATGGTCTCATATTAAATGTGAAAAAATGTAGCACAATTAATTTTGGTAAGCTATACATTTTTGCACAATACAAGTGACACACCCCATCAGTCAGACACTATTGTAAGGGATCTAGCACTCTTGTAGCTGGTAGAACTCTGCAGCCAGAACAATTGACTAGTTACTGAGCCAGATGATCAGATCACCTGCAACCAGCTAATAAGTGTACCCAAGCACTGAGACAACCATGAATCAGTAAGTTCCTATAAAAACTCAATCAATTAATTGTGTAGATCAAAAAGAATCTTATCATTTTGCTCCTATCCATATTAAGTAGACAAGGAACTTTATATGGTCTGCCTGAAATTGCTGAGATTTCCTGGTGCAGTTCCATGGATGGACAGCAAGCTTCAACAGTTAGATGCCAACAACCGACAGGAATTACCAAGCTGATCCATCCCTGGTTTGGGAGAGGCAAGGTGGTCCTATTAGCTTCAAATATGATGTCACCTTTGGATAGCTACTCAATGCTAACACTGGGGTTGTAACTGTTATACCCAAAACATGTGTTAATCTGAAATGCCATAAGACATCCACCACTGGATTGTCTAGAAAGACCCTGTGTCCATCAGAGCTTAAGTATGGTCTCCGGCAAATCAGTCAGGTGAAACTAATGAAAGACCTTAGTTAATTCTGTACTGCTTTTAGGCCTCATTGTCAAACAATAGACTATCAGCAACACTGAATTGAACTACCCCTCCATCAACTGGGAAAACTACTCACGCACCAATACACTGGCCCAACACTTCCTGGAATTCATAAATTCTAATGCCTTGGACCAGCTCATTCTTTCCCCCACTAGAGGAAGCAACATCCTTGACCTGGTTATTACTAACATGAGCAACCGCTGCTCTACACCAATAGTCAATTCCTCCCTGGTTAGATCTGACTACAAACTAATCACCATGGAAATCCACATCTCACTCACACACCCTGCAAAGGTAACCACCATGAAAAACTTCTCCAAAGCTGACTTTGGGCTCCTAAAAACAGAGGTGACTAATTTCACAACACCCGTGTCAATGGAAAATAGATGCATGACTGCCGAATCATACACCACTGCACTGTACAAACACATACATAAATGCATGGAACTAGCCATACCCAACAGAACCAAGACGCTCTCCTCCAAAAAAAGAAAGCCAATCTGGTGGTCCCCTGCCATTAATAAACTCTACAACAAAAGGAAGAAACTTGCAGAAAAAGGTGAAGTCCCAAGACTGGAAAAACTCCCTTATTAGCCTCAACAAAAAGTTGAGATCCCTCATCAAAACCTCATTTCAGCTATATAGGCAGAATTGCAGCAGACACTAAAGACAACCACAAAGCCTTCTATAGTTATATCAAGAATCTCCACGGCAATACCTAGGTTTGCTCTGAGTTACTGCACAATGGTACCTCCTATACTGAACCAACAGATATTGCCAACATACTGGCCGACAGATTCAGTGCCAACTTTACCCCTCCCCTCCCCCCCAAAGGACCAATCACAACACCGAAGGAATCACAGGCACAGGTTAAAAGCTGCATTGTCCAAGGCCAAGAATACAGCTTCCATGGGACCCGACAATATCCCTGGATGTGTTCAACATGAACTACAAAGTGAACTGGCACCACATCTGTATGCCCTGTTCAATCACAGCCTCACCTCAGGCTTTGTCCCTACCGAATGGCGCACTGTTACAGTCATCCCTCTCCATAAAGGGGGAGCGACTACAGACCCTGGGAATTATCGCCCCAGTAGCCTGATGAGCCTGACATGTGAGGCTATGGAGCACATCATCATGGACCTAATTAACAAGATATAGGGAATCTCCAAACTCTAGATCCCACGCAATTTGGTTTTGTGAAAGGTAAATCATGCCTGCTCAGTCACCAGAGCTGTGGATGAGGGCAAGGCAGTTCATACAGCCTACCTCGATCTGCCCAAGGCCTTTGATACCATTCCCCACTCAGGAATTATTGATAAACTCACCAAACTAGGCATCAACCCCTATATCACTAGGTGGGTTGCAAACTGGCTCACAGATAAAACCCACAGTGTGAAAGTAGCAGACTCCATGTCAGACTGTCGACCAGTCAGGAGTCCCACAGGGATCAGTCTTGGGTCCTCTCCTGTTTGGCATCTACTTCTCAGAAGTCCAGGCCAACACGGAGGGACTCTGGCTGACCAAGTTTACAGACGACTGCAAGCTGGGAGCCATTATTAACTCCCCACATGATGTAGACATCCTACAGAAAGGCCTCACTGAGACCAATGACTGGTGTCAAACCCATGGCCTTGTCGTCATCCCCTTTGGGAAAATCTCAGTTCCCAGTAATTACCACATTGATGGGAGCCCACTGAACACTGAAGGCATTATAAGAGATCTTGGGACACAGGTTGACAGCAACCTCTCCTTCTAACACCACATTGCCACTGTGGTCAGAAAGTCCTTCTATGTGGCATACCTCATTACCAAGGGTTTTGCATCCAGGAAGAAAGAGGTCATCCTCTCTCTCTACTCTTCCCTCATTAGGTCAACCGTAGAGTATAATGCCCCATTTGGCATGTACCTCACTAGATACATGCAACAGCTGGAAAGGCCACAAAAGTACCTTATGAAGAGGATCCTACGCCTTAAACACATGTCCTACATGGACAGACTCAAAAAACTTCCGCTCTTCTCTGTCTCATATCATCTACTAAGAGGCAATCTCTGCTTGACTTACAAAGCCATGTCTGACCCAGCTCTGTTAAAAATGCTACGTCTAAAGAAATTCAAATCCCTCTGCACCACATGCTCCAGAGACCTCAACCTCATTACCACAATCAACAGAACATGCAGGAGGGACAGGTTAATAACCCAGAGACTGACCATGCTCTGGAATAGACTTCCCATACATGTCAAGCACAGCACCTCACTGGCCCTCTTCAAGAGAAATCTTGATGAGTGGATGGGAAAAAGAAAGTTCACCCCGGGGATCATTCCAGTGGCTCTACCCAATAGAGGTACTGGGAACTAACGTTGAACGGCACAATGCCAGGGCACTTCTATGGGCTAGGCTTCTAAAGGCTCCAAGTCCATTAGCCTAGTACTCACCTATGAAACTATGAACCTAAGTTGCAGTATTCAAAAATACAAATCCTAACTGTAATTAGATTTTAAATACAGACTCACTCTCCGTGTTATAAATACATAAATATTAAATTATAATTCTATTGAATTCAAACTATATTTGTTGGTTGTGTACAGAAAATATTAATAATCTGTTATTATAAAAAAATTACCAACAATCAAATTAATTTAGCAAACACGATGAATGTAAATGTACTAACTTTATATCCGAAGGCCATTAAATATTTAAACAATAAGAATTACTAATATTTTGCAAATTTATATGCTGTTGGCTGTTTATCAACAAACTCCTAATATTCACTGATAGAAAATAAAGAGTAACTCTGCAGTTACAACTGATGAAATTAACATTTTTCACAAAAAAAATATTGTAATGATTTCAATTCAAATTCAATTGCATCCTTCTCTAATGGAATTGATGCTATAGCTGATGTACATAAGTAAACACTTCAAGCTCTACAAAACCCAGGGAACTGAAAGGTTAGTCAGTATATGCTAAAGGCAGACTGGGAAAGGGAGGCTTCACCACATGGGTTGGGTCACCAAAAGGAATATTCTTCAGACTCCAGCAGGCAGTCACAACTCGGACAGATCAAACCCATTTATGCACATACCTAACAATTACTGGCATTCTTCTATATATTCCCATTCCTGCAACCCATTTGGTCTTCATCTTTTTTATCAGCACACCCAGAAAGTATATGTATCTGTTTATTTCATCTGTTAATTTGGTAATACTACAAGCAACAACTGAGTATTTTTAGGGGTCGTTTACAAGTCCTGTCTGATTAAGTGGATTGCTCAGTCACACAGTACACATGTAGAGACTAAAGGAATCAAACCCAGTGTGATGATACAAGGTACTGGTAGATATGCCAGAGAGAGTATAGTCAGGGGGGTAGTGTGGGAATCACAGAATAAGGTGACCAGATGTGATGTCATTCTATAGCCAGCACTGAAATCAGTTCAGATATTAGTGAGAGATGTGACAGTGACACTCAGCATTCTGTTATTGGAACTGACAACAGACATCCCTCCACTTCATCTTTCCTTGCTCTAGCAAACAAGTAGGGAACAGTAATTTTTCAGCTAGTTAAAAAATATAGTGAGATAAGTTTAACTACTGTTTTTCTGGATCTGTCCAAGTCTTTCCATCTGTGTTATTTTTCATATTTCATGTGAATTTAAACACTGGTGCTTATTGTAAATAGATAGCCAGTGTTTCCATGTTTTCTATTTTGTTATTTATTTTGAAATACATTTATTATTTTATTTAACATTTGTTAACTGGGAAAGTCTGACTTGGAACAAGCCAATTTTCAGCAGAGGCCCAGGGAGAAACACTCCAGTTGCATGCCTTTGCAACATGGGAGGAAACCGGACCATCCAGAGGAAATACACATGAACACAGGGAGGACATGCAGACTCCACACAGAAGGCACATCAGCCAAGAATCGAACCAGGGAACCTCTTGTTGTGAGGCGACAATGCTACCGCTTCACCACTGCACTGTCCATAGAGAAAATATATATCTATATCTTTGATTGTGGCTGGTCTTTTAGAAAATTGTTTAACCCTGGAGAGTAATTGCATTTATTTGGTGACACTGTGGATTCATGCTCCTGAAAGTCTTGCCATTTGGAAACACTATAATTTGTATAAATATTAACTTTACTAAGAGTAACTGGGTACCATGGTAAGAGCCTTAAAGTAGCTGGTTGGTGGCAGTGAATCTACCTTATAGTCTGGGTGGCTTAGCTAGTAAATCTGTGCCAGCCTTTCCCAGGTGTCTGTGTGTGTGTGTGTGTGTGTGTGTGTGTGTGTGTGTGTGTGTGTGTGTGTGTGTGTGTGTGTGTCTGTATGTGCGTGTGTGTGTGTGTGTGTGTGTGTGTGTGTGTGTGTGTGTGTGTGTGTGTGTGTGTGTGTGTGTGTGTGTGTGTGTATGTGAGCTACCTGGAACAGGGACACAGAGCACTAGTTTCTACAGAGAGAAAAGTGGAGTCTTATTTGGGGCCTAGAGAGGAACTCTAGACAGACCCAGGTCGGGAGTGTGCTCCCAGTGTGCTCTTAAGGGAAATTGTGTTTGGTGCAAAGAGCTGCATCTGAAATACTGTGTGTATCCATTTTTTGTTCTAAGTGAACGTTCCCCACTGTTGTCGGTGGTGAGGGTTGAGGCTCCTTGATTGCTAGCCCAGAGGAGGACCTTCATACCCAGTATACAAAATGAAGCTCATAAACAGCTCAATACATTTAATTCTCAATAAATTACCACCTTCTTCTGTGTTCTCTCTCTGTGATTCTTCCATACACTATATCCACTTCTCCTTTACCCTCTGTTATTTCTTGTGTATCAAAGCATTACCTTTTATCTTTTAATTTCCTGTTCAGCTTTTTCAAAAGTATAATCGTTCTTTTTACTCATATTTTCTAACCTGCTTGATGCAAAGCTTTGCTACCTTTATTATAATCATTTAAAATATATGATATTTAACCATGCTGGAATAAAATCTTTTACTCGATATACTGTTTGCTATTCAGAATGTTAGACAGCGTTAACAGAGAACAGGAATGCATAAAATCCTCATCACCTTGCCCTAAAGTAAAATGCCCTTGTGCTGTGAAAAGCAATGACAGATTTTAAACATGCTGTAACCAGTGCATCATGGGTTGAAGAGAAATGTCAAAAAGATAATTATGTTAACGGTTTGGTTAAGAAATTATTTTAAAAACTATACACTAAAACCGAATCCAATGTACATGCATGCATCCCTTGAGAACTCAAGTTATAAACATGCAGCCAAATACAACCACAGGCAAAGCAGGTGCCTGAAAAGAAAGCAAATGCAACTTCTTACAAACATGTCAGTATAAAGTGATGCTGAACTGTACATTATGTAGTCTGTGTGCTCAATATTAATTATCAGATATTCATATCACCAAGAAGAGATCAGCTATGCAAATATCAGTTATCTGAGTATCTGCATTACTTAGTCAACACATCTCTGATCTGACATACTATACACAACAGCTTCTTAGCAGGTCATTGGGTATTCACCCACCCCTGATCAACAGTCATTTGTTTCAGTTGCTAATGTCTTGGTACACATAACAAACTCCTAACAAGAGTTAACAGTAATGCACTGGAATTATGCCTCGTTTATAAAAATGCTTTTTTTACTACATCAAGTAGAATATTACAAAAGCATTTCAGTCTTTTAAAGTATGTGAATTTTATTTATATAAAACAAGTGAACATGTTTATAGCCAGAATTTTTGGAACTTTACACCAATTTCCAGAATGCAGCCCCTACTAGTGCAGCTTCCAACCGCAAGAAAAAAAAAACTTTATCTACTGCATCAACCAGACACTCTGGAGAAAAAAAATCAGTTTAACAAAATATATAACCAGAAACTATGGTAAATATCCATTTAAAGCATTCCACCATCTCATTGCACAAAATGAATAAAATATATTTTAAACAATATACATCATACTGTTTTCACATAGTGTACTCAATCCTATGCCCATGCAAATAATTAGCAAAATATAATATTTTAGGTTACAAAGAATAACTGGAAATCCATGGTTACTAAAGGGGGAGAACTAGACAACCTGTACTGGTAGCAATCAAAGCTAAAAACATGTGATGGTACAAGGGATGTATATGGTAAACCACCTACTTTGGCATGCTTGCAGCCAGGCTACTTTACGTGGCTTGAGGGAAAAAATGGGCAATCCGAGGAGTAAAGATGTAGCCTAGAAACACATTGTCCTATAGAGAAAAAATGCTGGGCACCAGCCTAAGAAAGACTGCTGGTGCTTGGGATGTGATGGCCATCATGTAAACTATACAGGGTGAAGTTGTGTAAAAGCATAAGACCTGGCCAAGAAGAATGTTACTCCTCATTATCTCCAAATATCAGTCAAATACCTTAGTACCATTACAGTTGCCTCAGTTAAGATATCTGCATTCGTCACTTTTCTACTTTGTTCATAGGGGAGGATGTATGGAAGGAGAGTCTAAGAAGCCATGGGCACAGTAAGATGTGAACATCCAGGGGGATACAACCTGAACACAAAGAATATGCTAGATCATACCTCTTGACCTGCAGACATTGAAAATAGGAATAAATGCTCTTGAAAAGTAAGAACACCACCTCTTGGCCTGCAGACATTGAAAATAGAAGTAAAAGCTCTTGAAAAGTAAGAACACCCAGTTAAAAATCTGAATGTGTAATTAGCATAACATTGAATAACAAATAGAACACAATTCTTCACATTTCTAATAGGAATGTAGAATACTACTCAAAAACACGTGTTTAAAAACAGTGAGTGACAAAAATGATGGAAAAATGTAAACACATTATTAAACAAACAGTATAAAATATGCAGACTTTAACTAACTGTATTGAAAAATTCTACCACAGAACATCATTTATTTTTGCTTTAGAAAAAAGAAAATGTAGGATGTGTGTCCTCTTATTGTTGACACTAGTATGTTGCTCATGTATTGCAGTTTTGTGTATGAGGCAGCTTCAAAAAATCACAAGTGCTGAAGGGGGATTCAGAAAATTCACCAAATGGGTAAATCAAGCCTGAAAATGGGTACATGCCTCCAAAAATAGGGGCATCCTGTGCAGGGGTAAGTCAGGTCTGAAAATAGTAACATCTCTCCAAAATAGGGACAGCTGAGAGAGGTATGTGCTGGATATAAGCATCAAATTGTTACATGCTATATATAACTTGAATGAAAACGCATGCCGTTCTAATCTATGTAGAAAGGGAATGCGTAAGAGATGGGGATCCATCTGTGCCTCTTAATATATCGTACTGGAAATGTGCTGTAAAGTTTTCTGGTGTGGGTCAAAAGATTGACAGCAACAAGTCTTAGAAGGTGTGTACAAAACTGCAATGCAATCATGCTATGAAAGGAAGTCGGAAATCACTGTAAACCCGACAAAACCCTACATCATTACAAAGCAGAAAAAAGAAAACACCAAACAATACAAATCTTTTCATCGCGTGCAAAGTAAAATCTGAAACAATCTCGTCAAAAGTTCACGATTTGTATTTAAAATAAGAAATCCATTTCATACATATATATATATATATATATATATATATATATATATATATATATATATATATATATATACACGTACTAATTAAAACACCATGAAACGAATCAAACTTCAAACGCTGTCATTTTTTTCTTAAAACCATACAACGATGCAAACTTCATAAACTTGTCTTTTTTTTTTTTTCTTTTACAAATATCTGGGGGACTCCTGTCAATTCCCAACTCCGCCCTTAGCTGCTGCACTTTCATCTCGCCGCTGTAGCCTTGAATATCATCTATTTTCTTATTCTGTTACTCTGTTCTCACCAGCCACCTTACTTTTCTCCCTATGGCAAAACACATTTTTTCTTGTAGCCACAACTCAAGAAAAAATACTGGGAAAACTAAGTAACGGTATTTAGTCTACACAGCTGGCGGTGTCCATAAAAAGCTATGTGTACCAGCATATCCAGCAATATCATTACACGCAGCTAGTGGGGTCAGTTCTTCTGTGTGACTAGAAAGGTCACATACACATTACAATTTTGCAGTGATGTTTTATTTTCGTAACTTAAGCAAATTGCACTTTAAAAGTAAAATGCTGAATTTATATGACTCCAAATTAGAAGCCTAATGTAAATTCTAAGTTTAGGGTCGCAGCTGCTTCTGTGGGGCTCTTTCCGCTGCCTCCAATACAGAGGCATACATATGAAGTTGAAGGGGTTTTGTTAATAATTAACCAGTTTACTTGTTTTCCTTACCTCCAAATATAACGCAACAGTAAGCATCACTGACATCAGTGTCTGGGGTCTGGAGATTTTCAGCACAGAGGACAAACACCCTGAGCATTTTTGGATGACTTTATGAAGTAAGTATGGAGAACCCGTTCCAATGTCTTCCAAGAGGTCAGCTTATTCAGTTACATGCCACATTTAAAGTAGGAAACGGAAGACAAGCACTACTGCCCTTCTAGGGTTGATGCTGTACCTTAGTCTCCGGCACGAGGTACAACGGATCCCTGAGCGAGCGCTCCGCATTCGTCTCCTGCAGACGGCGAAAGGCTCAGAACGTAGGTTGCGGCTCTTCTTAAAGACGCACGCCCATTTAAAGTCAAGCAAGGGCTACATACAGAGGAATTCTTATTCTGTCCTCCAGGCAATTGTGTCACCGTCTTCATTTCAAAATTCTGCACTTTCTCGCCAGATGATGCACTTCACCTTACCTCCCAAACAATTAAAATTAGCCAAAACTATTTGCTACATTTTCAAATGCTTCAAGTCGGGCATTTTTTACTGAAAGGTGAGATTTTGACAAACCGTACCATAACCCTGACCAGTGCAATGGGTTAAACTTCACTTTTTGCTGAAATAAATGCTTACTCTTGCAAGATCTGAGCTGTTTATGCCGTTTCATGTACTATTTAGGTCGCTCCGATTGAAAATCGTTGTTTTTATGCAACTTTTAAAGGGTACTTTGGAAATATATTTGTGTCATGAAACCTCAAGAAATTTGCCATTTTTCATCTTTTTTTTCTCATGATGACACAGCTGCCCAAATAGGGACTGCCCTGTGCAAACTGGGACAGGTGGTAACCTGAAAGCTACCTAAATCATAAGCCGACATTGTGCGTTCCTTTATTTGCTGGGTTACACCCACTAGGCTTGTGGCTTAAACCACACAACTGTCCAAATTTTCACAGAATGTCCAGATATTTGCCTCATATTTTTGGTCTGTTTCTCATAAAACTTGTGGTTTTCTGTCAAACCATTTAGAATTGAAGACTGTAAATAATGACAGACATTGAGTTTCAGATTTTATAACCTTAAGAAGAGGCATGTTAATACAAAACCCTTTACTCTACCAACTTTCTAAGTTTATAAGAGCAATATTCAAATTCTGTACAATTCTGGGGTCTTTGCCCCCCCCCCCCCCCATTATTTTTGGCTCTGCAGATTTTTTTGCTAAGAGGTTGAGGGCTGTGTGTGGCATTCAAGGGATGTCCTCCTTCTTCTTTCAGCTGCTCCCATTAGGGGTCGCCACAGCAGATCAACTGTTTCCATTTCTTCCTGTCCTCTGCATCTTGCTCTGTCACACCAACCACCTGCATGTCCTCTCTCACCACATCCATAAACCTTATCTTAGGTTCATAGGTTCATACTAGGCTATCTGCCCTAGGGCATTTATAAGCCTAGCCAGAGTGTGTTTGGCTTTCGCCACCCATTTTAAATTAATTTTGCTATGCCCTTTTTCAAGGTTAGTATACTGTGCCTCTGTCTAACAGTGACACAGAAGTGATACCCGGGGTAAACCTACGATCTCCCATCCACTCATCAAGATTCCTCTTGAAGAGAGTCAATGAGGGACTCTGCCTAACCTGGACTGGGATTTTATTCCAGAGTGAAGGGAGCCTCTGGGTTATGAATCTGTCCCTCCAGCATGTCCTATTTATTTCAGTGCTGAGGTTCAAGTCTCTCAGCGTGGCTCGATGGGATTTGGATTTTCTGAGGTGCAGCATGTCCATTAATTCCGGGTTGGACATGGCTTTATACGTCAGGCACAGATCGCCTCTGAGCAGGCGGTATGCCACTGAGTAGAGCTGGAGTTTCTTTAACCGGGCAGCATATGGCATCTGTTTGAGCCCTTTGATCCACTTGGTGAGGTACTTTTGGGGTCTTTCCAGTTGCTGCAGGTGTCTGGTAAGGTACATCCCAAAAGGGCATTGTACTCCATTATGGGCCTGATGAGGGATGAGTAAAGAGGCACGATGACCTCCCCTGATCTAGATGTGAATCCCTTCATGATTAGGTGGGCTATATAAAATGTTTTTCTAACCACTTTGGCCACGTGGTTGTCAAATGAGAGACTACTATCAACTTGGGTCCCCAGGTCCCTAATTACTTCTTCTGTACTTAATGGATTACCACCTATGTGGTAATTTGTGGGCACTTTGTTTTTGCCAAAGGGGATGACTATACACTTTTTGGCGTTTAGCTTGAGGCCATGGCTCTGGCACCAGTTGTCTGTTTCTATGAGGCCCTTTTGGAGGATGCTTGTGTCAGCTGGAGAGTCGATTATGGCACCCAGTTTGCAGTCATCTGCGAACTTGGTCAGCCACAGTCCTTCCATGTTGGCCTATACCTCAGAGAAATATATACCGAACAAGAGAGGTCCCAGGACTGAGCCTTGTGGGATGCCACATGTAACTGGTTTGGAGTCTGACATGGCTCCAGCAATTCTAACCATGTGGGTTCTGTCCTTGAGCCAGTTTGCAACCCATCTAGTGACATAGGGGTTTATATTTAAGCTGGTGAGCTTATCTATAATGCCCGAGTGGGGTACTGTATCAAAGGCTATTGCGAGGTCCAGGTAGGCTGTGTGGACCACCTTCCCCTCGTCAATGGCCTTGGTGACTGTTTCAAAGGAATCGACCAGGTTTAAGAGGCAGGATCTGCCCTTAACAAAGCCAAATTGGGTAGGACCCAGTGTCTGTAGGTCCCCAATATCTTTATTTATGAGGTCCATGATGATCCTTTCCATAGCTTTGCAGACCAAGCTAGTCAGGCTTATGGGGCGATAGTTTCCAGGATCCATTGAGGCACCACCTTTGTGGAGAGGGACCACTGTTGCTGTACGCCACTCTTTGGGTACATATCCTGTAGTAAGGCTGAGATTGAACAGTAGTTTTATGTTTGGGTTTAGCTCTTCTTGGAGTTCATGTAGGATGCAGCCCGGGACATCATCTGGTCCCATTGATGCTGTGTTTTTTGCTTTGGAGAGGGCGGCTCTTACCTGAGCATCTGAGATGTCAAGGGGGCAGCACTCTGCTGGGATAGATATTTGCCCTTTTGGTGGGGAGAAGTTTGCTCTGAACCTGTCAGCTAGGATGTTGGCAATGTCTGTGGGTTTGGTGTATTTTTTGTCATTTTGGACTAATTCTGAGCATATCTGGGAATTCCCACCCAGGTTCCTAACATAACTAAAGAAAGTCTTGTGATTATCCTTAGTGTCCTATGCAATTTTTCTCTCGAAGCTGGCCTTAGACGATTTTATGAGTGCCCGTAGTTTTTTGCTAATACTGATCCGAGATGCCTTCCCTTTTTCGGATTTTGCTCTATCATGTATTTTCCACAGGCCCGGGGGCTTTGAAGGATTCCACCTCCGTTTTGAGGAGTGTGGAATTTGCTTTAGAGGAGTTTTTCACTTAGGCCTTCCTCTTTTCCTGTTACCTGGCAGCTTCATCCTTAGCATCTTTTTCCCAATATACTCTGCATCCCTCCTCAGCACATATTCAAACCAACGTAATCTTGCCTCTCTGGCTTTGTCTCCAAACCTTCCAACCTGGGCTGACCTTCTAATATACTTATTCCTAATCATGTCCATCCTCGTCACACCCAGTGCAAATCTTAACATCTTCAACTCTACCACGTCAAGCTCTGACTCTTGCCTTTTTGTCAATGCCACTGTCTCCAACCCATATAACATAGCTTGTCTCACTACCCTCTTGTAGACCTTCCCTTTCACTCTTACTGGTACTCGTCTGTCACAAATCACTCCTGACACTCTTCTCCACCCACTCCATCCTGCCTGTACTCTCTTCTTCACCTCTCTTCCACACTCACCATTACTCTGAACTGTTGATCCCAAGTACTTAAACTCATCCACCTTCGCCACCTCTACTTCCTGCATCCTCACCATTCCTCTATCCTCCCTGCCATTCACACACATATATTCTGTCTTAGTCCTGCTGACCTTCATTCTTCTTCTCTCTAGAGCGTATCTCCACCTCTCCGGGGTCTCCTCCACCTGTTCCCTACTCTCACTACAGATCACAATGTCATCTGCAAACATCATAGTCCATGGGGGCTCCTGTCTGATCTCGTCTGTCAACCTGTCCATCACCATTGCAAATAAGAAAGGGCTCAGAGTTGATCCTTGATGTAATCCCATCTCCACCTTAAACGCATCCGTCAATCCCACCGCAGACCTCACTGCTGTCACACTACCCTCGTACATATCCTGTACCACTCTTACATACTTCTCTGACACTCCTGACTTCCTCATACAATACCACAACTCCTCTCTAGGCACCTGTCATATGCTTTCTTTAAATCCACAAAGACACAATGCAACTCCTTCTGACCTTCTCTGTACTTCTCCATCAACACTCTCAAAGCAAACATCGCATCTGTAGTGCTCTTTCCTGGCATGAAACCATACTGCTGATCACTAATCATCACCTCCCTTCTTAACCTAGCTTCCAGATTCAAGGGACATCCATGATTTTCAAATGTACCTCATTATGAGCAGCATTCCTTATTTTGAGTCTTAAAAATTCTATGTTGTCTCCACACTTTTCCATATTGAAACCACTGCCTCTCATTAATCAAGATTTTCTTTAAACTATCTATTATAAATACTACTGAATAATATTTAATCCAATTAAGTCATCAAATCAACTGCTGTATTTAAAGTTATGAAGGAAAAGTTAAAAACTATACTATGTGACTTCGTAGTGGAAGTTGCTGTTGTTGTTGTTGTTGTTTGTCTTTCAGCTTTTCCCGGTTAGGTGTCACCAAAGTGGAATGCCGGTCCGCTAATGATTGGCAGTAGATTTTCACAGTGCTGAGTTGCCAGCTCTATGCCCAACCTTCAACGAAGGCACGCCCATTCACGCATGTTTTTCAGAATGCCATCCAACCCCGGGGAGGACATGTAGACTCCACACAGAAGGCCCTCCCCGCACTCCAGCTGAGAATCGAATGGGAGAACATCTTTCTGTGAGGCAACAACGCTACCGCTGCAGTAGTGGAAGTTGTTAGTAAGTGTATTTTGCCATGTTGTACCACATTTTGGAAACAGAAGGTTAAGAGCTATGCTGGAGCTATAATGTGGGATTTATGCAGAAAGAGCACTTTAGCCAGGATATGGAAAATTCCCTAACCTTTTTCATAAATCCCTTGGGATCCTTTCACATCCTCCACCATAAACGTGAGCAGATCGGGTGTCGTTTTAATGTCACATCCAAAGGACATCACATTAAGAATGCATCCTCCACCCCCACCCTTTGTCGTTACAGGAACATAAATCCAAACACCTGCTGGGAGAATTCAGCCCACAGCCTTAAGATCGTCACAACATCTGTCCAATCTCTGACCTACTAAAGCATGGCACTCAAAATGTCAAATGGATGAAAACATAGATAACACTGTTCCATGGCCTACACTTTATTGCAATACAATTTCAATTATTGCAATAATAAGTGACTTGCTCTTCAATACTGAAAGCAAAAATAATAAATAAATAAGCAAACAAACAAAATAATGTACCCGGCTTGTTCTTTTTAAAGAGACACCTAAAAAAACTGCCAAATTAAAAGTCATTTTAATCTTTTTTACCTGATAGTGAAATGCATTAAGACACAGGATTCAGACTCAACACTAGGCCACAGGCATGGTATAAAATAATGAGAGACAAATGTCTATGATGGGAGGGATATATTTTATTTATTGACATTATTTACATCACCGTCTTTCAGAAGAAACAATAAATCATTTTCTGAGTAAACTACTTGAATACAATAGTGTATTTTAGCATTATGTTTGCCGAAAAGTAAACATTTGAAATGTAATTCATAGTACTTTTTAAGTTATTTTAATTGTCACTGTTTCACTACTGTATCAAAACGTTTATGTATAAGACAAAGCAAGGTGTTAATGTAAAATATGAGACCTCAATGAAAACTAAAAACAGATGAGAGCTGAACAATAAAGAAATATATCCCTTTCATGAATGATACCAATGAAAAATCCAATCTGTTGAAAACTGTTACTCTTAGTATAACAGGATGCTGAAATCATATATTTTAGACTGTACCTCAGGGGAAAAAGTTCATTTGATTCACATTCTATACAAAGCTCACACAGTATAGTTATTAACTGTTCCTTCATAACTTTAAATAGTTGTTTTGATGAATTAATGGGATTCTGTATTATTCAGTAGTATTTACAACAGATAGTAGTTTTAAAAAATCTTAATTAATGAGAGGCAGTGCTGTCAATATGGAAAAGCGTGGAGGCATTCTATATTGAATATGTCAGGTTACTGCACTGAATGTTTGAAGAGACATAGTATATATTATATCTCTCTTTCATAATACATTTTCTGTTAATTAGATGAGGGACAACATTTTCATTAATGATGCATACATTAAATCACCAGATATCTGAACTGTACCTATTTTTGAGTTACGTACCTATTTTTAGGTTTGATTTATCCCTTTGCATGATGTACCAGTTTGGAGGAATGTACCTATTTTCAAGCGTGATTTATCTTTTTGTATGATTTTCTCAATCTCTCCACCCATCACAGATGATTTTAAAGTTGTTTAGTACACAAGAAATCAGACTCTGTGACCAACATACCTGTGGCATCAACAATTTAAAGAAAGAGGATCCACATTTTACATCTCCCTCTTTTAGAAGAAAAAAACAATTTTTTTGAGGCAGATTGTTGCAGTATCTTTTATTAAAAATCTCCTTTTACACTGTGTTGTTCATGATTTAAACACTGTTTTCCAACATTTACTTTTTCAATATGCCTTCAATATTTGTTTCATATATAAACCTGAAATACTTTATTAATAAAGCAGTTGGCATTATTTTATAAAAACAAATTTCAGTATTTTCTAGTCCGTGCAGCTGTCTTGTTGGCTTTTTGAGTAGACCGTTCTGAGTATGTGGGATGGTCTGCAACACTTTTACTCCTGATGTATGAATGACAATATCTGAAGTGTTTCCATCAGATAGTCTATGATTATCAGGATGTTTTGAGTTTCTGAAGCTTTAGAAAATGCTTCTGTAAAGACATTCTCTTTCTCTGTCTCTCCGCACTGTTTATAACATACCTCTTAACTGGAGGCTTCTGGAGTACAGCATTTGTATCCATTAAAGTATTTTGAGGGCATATTTGTCTTGAACAGGTATCTCCAGTTTCTTTACAGCAACTTTTTATTCTCAGTAAGAACAGTGTATGACCGCAGCTGCTCACACTTCTTAACAACCACTCCTTGTGGATGGTTTTTGGTGGAAGTTTACTATACCTCTCACTCTACCCTTTTCTACATTTCTTCAGTAAAAGAAGGATAATTTTGTGTAGACAAGTTTTCTTTCAGTCTGTTTTGTAGTTAATCATCATGAGTGAACTTGAATAGAATTGGGCTGTAGTCAAAAAGCAAAGGTCTACAGGTCTACTTTTCAGTCTGCAATACATCTATAGTTAAGCAAGCAGAAGATACATACTGTGTAAGGTGTATTTCTATATTCCAGCAAGGTTAAATACACATCTTACTCGACAATCACTGTAAATGCTCTGATTTTTGTTTCATGGGTTGATCTGTACTCTAAATTTGAGAATTAGACTGTAGATACTGTAGATAGTTCCAGCGACAGCTGTTGAATTCAAATATGGGGGTGGGAGGTGAAGGGGTTTGCATGAAGAAACTGAATGAGTGACTTCCAAGATGACGGCACATTGAGTAACAACTTATTTCTAGCTCTCCCAGTGTGAAAACAGAAACTCAGGAGAGAAGGCCAGTAGACTTGTGTTTATGGGTTAATTTCAGTAACTGGCTACTAAATGCACTGCCTAGAAGCCAGGAATAAAGAAATACAGAAGAACTGGGAAAAAATCAGCTACAAAAAGTGGGAATAAAACACCATCTGGAGAGAGTTCTGCAGCTGTTCAGCAAAAAGCAATGCAACTTTCAGACATGACTTCCAGTAAACTACAGGAAGATATAAGACACCTGCATGTAGACCTGGTTAAATAAACAATCCACTGATGGAGTATATCAACGCAAACAACAAAAAGCTGGAAAAATGGAAGAAGCTTTAAACATATATTCAGATGCGATTATAAAGCTGCAAAAATCAGAGGTTGAAATAAAGAAAATGCTGGCTGAATATGATACTGCTCAGGAAGAGATGTTTCAAAAAACAATAGAATTAGAGGGCAGAGCACATAGTGAAAACCTGAGATTTTCAGCTATACCAGAGAAGCTGGAAGGAACAGACTGGACTGCATTAATTTTATGAAAGCACATATAAGCAACTGGACTGGTATTCCACAGCAGAAGTTATTAGTTGAAAGGGAGCATAGTGTGTATGCTCCAAACTTGGCTATAAGAAAGCAACCAAAACCTTTAATAGTAAAGATGCAATTCCACCAGCAGAAGGAGTTGATTCTGGCAAACTTGTGGCAGAAGGGCAAAGTACTAAAAGTGGGAGACAGCAGAGTGTTTGTGGAGAATGATTACTCATTGTACACCAGACAGAAGAGGAGCAAATTTATTCCACTATTCAGGGAATGTTGAGATGCAGGTGTGAGATTCAAACTCCTGTACCCAGCTGTCTTCTAGGTATTCTTCCCAGGAGGGACAAAATCATTTTTTGATGACGTACATGCTAAGGAAAAAAATATAAGAAACTGAATGAATGGAGCTAACCAAAACAAGTGGAGGTATATTAGGACAGAGTGAATTTTAAATATGGTTACAGCTTTAAAGAAATAACTTACCATAAACTACTGAGCATGTTGAATAGTCTTTTAGGAATAGTTTTCCTCTTCTGAATATGTGCCAGCACTAGTTTGAGAAAGACACTTCATTTCATTCATATGTTGCTGACCAGGTTTTCCTATAATACCATGACAAAATCCTACGCCTCTAAACACAGAGTTGGTTTGCTCTGATTGCACAAAACTACTCACTCTAGTACTCCAAAGATGTAACTAACACACATACTCTTCTGTTATATGTTGTGACCTGGCTTGTATTTAAACTAACACCTGACACATAGACTTGCTCACACCTGCAGATAGATGTCACTGTTTATCTGAAAACAAGATCTCCTAAAAGCTATGCACTAAGTAACAAATGCCCTTTATTTTTAAATGTGGGGTGGGGGGAATAACATTAGATTGTGAGTGCAAAATGGAAATTTCTGAGTGCATCCTGGTTGTCTGCTCATGACAGTGAATATCACCAAATTCAGAACAAAATTAACTATTCCGTTAAGTGGGTTTTCTCAATTCTTTTTCAACCAGATAATGAGCATCTAATCACCCTCAGCATCCCCAGTCCAAATAAACACATACGCACACGCACATACACACACACACACACACACACACACACACACACACACACACACACACACACAAATTCAGTTTCAAGCAGAGTAGAGTAGTGCCATTTTAAATATCCCATCTAGTATGCTGTGAGCAACAAATGTTCACAGGAGTATGTATATAGATGTACACACCGCATCAACAACTAAAGCAGTAGCAGCCCAACTAGCTGTATACTCATGGTTTTACCAGGAATAAGTGGCAATTCATGGAGAAAAGGAATGGGTAAGCATTAAAACAGTCTGCTCACCACACATTTGCAAGTTATTACAATTGTCAGCATTAAGGCTAATGAAAGCACACTCATGACACATGACTGGATAAGATGGCAGAAAACAGCTCCCTCAAAGCTTGCTTAATTAACTCTAATGACCTGCAAACACATCTTCCTTCACCCTGGTTTTCAGTAAGGAAACAACTACAAATCATATAACCAGATTAAGGCTTTTTTCCATGAAACTGAACAATGTTTAAACATATCTTAACTTAGTTTGCAGAAGACACTAGTCGCCTGCAACAACTGACGAGGCAGCAAAAGTACCTCACAAAGAGGATCCTAGGCCTTAAACACTTGTCCTATATGGACAGACTAAAAAAAAACTCCCAACTATTCTCTGTTTCATATTGCCTACTTAGAGGCGATCTCTGCTTGACTTACAAAGCCATGTCTGACCCAGCTCTGCTGGAAATGCTTACATCTAAAGAAATCTCAATCCCTCCGCACCACACACTCCAGAGACCTCAACCTCATTACCACAATCAACAGAACATGCTGGAGGGACAGGTTCATAACCCAGAGACTGCCCATGCTATGGAATAGACTTCCCATACATGTCAAGCAGAGCACCTCACTGGCCCTCTTCAAGAGAAATGTTGATGAGTGGATGGGAAATAGAAAATTCACCCTGGGGATCACTCCAGTGCCTCTACTCGACAGATGCACTAGGAACTAAGATTGGGTGGCATGATGCCAGGGTAATCCTATGGGCTAGGCTTGTAAAGGCTTCAGGGTCATTAGCCTAGTACACACCTTGTCACCAACTCTACCAAAATGTATTCTATCAAAACTTTTGGTAACAGTTCACTGCCAAGCTCAATTTTACTGTATTAAATAATATAACATTCAACCATAAATTTCTAGAGAAGGATGTCAGGTCATCTGGGATATTTTAGGAATGAAAACTTGGGTGATCTTTTACAGAAAGTTTGCAGTCTTTATAAACCCCAGAAACTAGGTTTTATAAAGCAGTCAAGAGATAAGAGTTTAGTAACTCAAAATGAGAGCTCAAAACAGGTTTTATCAACAATTTTTATTCAGTAAAAATGTTCTCAGACCTCAACAGTACAGTATTTGTACATTTCATTCCCTAAGGCAGTAAATTCATCAGTAAATGCTGATAGAAGCAGGTCATTTCTGGTTTCTGAAAACAATGTATACCCATCTGCTGGCTGGTACCACTGAATAACTGCTTACAACAGACTTTCACATATTAATTAAAACACACACAAAACATTTTTTTAACTCCCATGCTTGCTCATTCTTCCATCCATCCATAATACTGTACTACTTTCACTTTTGTTTTTCAGGCTGCCTCATGCACCAGTCAGCTGACATACCCTGAGCAAACAAGAAATAGCTGCTCACCACTTTTCCTAGAAATCAGTCCTGCTCATGTAGAAGTACTAATTCTAATAAACGGCAGAAGGCTGTGTAATATAGCATAATCACCTTAGTCTTTATGGAAGAGTACAGTTAAGTGATGTAGTGTTTTAAAGATCAGACTAGACAGCTTTCTATTTTATTTTAAGAGGGGGAAAAAGTAGAACCACACACTTATACAGTATGAACTATGGCTTGTGTTGAGTTCCATGGACTGGAAAAGTGAGAAATAACATATTATTCAATATATAAAAAATATATATATGTATATATATGTGTATATACACATATATATATATGTATATATATATATATATATATATATATATATATATATATATATATATATATATATATATATATATATATATATATATCAAAACAGAAATAAAAATGGAGCAGCTGCAATATAGCAGTCTGTTAGCAGTAGCCACCCTGCAGAGTTCACACCAGAGGTCACATGTTCAAATCCCTGTTGCTCTAAAAATCTGTGAATTCTATATTTGCATATTGAGGACCAATTATTCAGAGACAACAATATATGTACTTTGGATCTTTAAGTGCATTAATAACACAGCACTTGTGTCCCACAACCGCACAATCTCTTGAGGGGATTTGAATAGTCAACACATGTTAAGATACACACAATCTTTGAAATGTCTACTTCAGTTTTAACTCCTTGGTATTCCTGGTAATGAGTAAGAAATTGCCTCTTCTTGGATTATTGTATCTTTAGATAGCTCCACTCACAACTTAAACTACCTATCACCTTCTTACTATTATTCCTTCTCATTACTACCTACTTCTTAACCTCCTATGAACACTCCTTATTTTCTCTTCTCTTCCCTCAAAACATACTAGTACACCTACAACATACCTACCTTCATCCTATTTACCTACCTCATCACAAACCATATATCTACTTCCCAAATACCATAGACTATTTCATTGTAAACTACTAAAAACTAAATCAAAGAAAGTATTCGACACATCTCTAAAACACATATCCAAAAACTATGGTCTACTACTATATCTACTTCAGGATGGTGACATACACCCCAATCCAGGCCCTCAACCTACAACTACTGAAACACACAGTCACCATATAAAAGCTCTCCTTCCTCCATCAACTATAACTGCAAACATACTATCCTTGGCCCACCTAAATATTATCTGTAATAAAGTTAGTCAAATACCTACTAGAAGTACACAACTTTGACATTCTATGCTTATCAGAAACCTGGCTAAAACCATCTATTAAAGATATTGAAATTACCCCTGGATATAACATTGTTAGACTTGATCAAGAAAGGAGGTGGAGTAGCTATCCTATATAAATCTAACCTGAAGCTTACTCTTCTTGACCTTGCTCTTACCCAAAACAATAATGTCGAAATAATCTGCTCTAGCGTTCAAATTCATACTACTAAATCAATAAACATCATTTGTGCTTATCTGCCTCCAGGAAATAATATCCCACATTAGAACAACTTCTTGAACAACTCTCAAAATTACCTCCAAGAAACACTGCTCTTTGGAGACTTTAACATTGACTGAAAAAATTGTAACAATAACTAACCCACCTTCATTTAAACCTTTTTGCTTGCAAACAACTAATTCATAGTGCCACCACAATAAATAAAACAAGGCAAAAAGAAACCACCTGAGACTGGGTTCTTACAAACTCCCCTCACAAAGCTACAAAACTGCATCCTTCCTGATGACCTTAGCGATCACTCCCTCACATATGTCATTAGAGCTAAAACTCATCAAAACTTACCTACCTCACATAAAACACTATATTCAAAGAAACAATTTAATCCCCAAAGATTTCAAACAGAACTCTCACAATACAATTGGACCCCTAAAGCATCTCTCTCTCAACAAAGAGAATATTTCAACTCAACATTCCATGCCCCAAGTCATACCATTAGAATAAAAAATCTTGGAAGAAACCTCTAGAAACCCAACAGACTATCAAACCTTTAGAGAGCTGAGAAACAAAAAAAAAAATGCTATTATTTCAGACAAAAAAAGATACTAGAAGACTTTCCAGCAAAAAACAAAAAAAAAAAAAGGTTCTGTCTACTACTAATCATCTACTTACCCCAGGTAAAATAGTAACATCTAACCCACAGAATCTAGACCCTGATAATCCCTCTTTAATTCAACTTCAACCCATACCCACCTCCTACATACAATACCCCCAGGAGATAAGCTTCCTGGCTATAGCCTACCCTGTTTCGATCCTAATAAACAGATCAGATTTTCCAGCAATCTGGAAGATATCACACATCATACCCTTACATAGGCAAATCCACTGACCTCTAGCTAAAATCACTACTTAACCATCTCCTTCAAAATAACCTACTAGCAAACACTCAACATGGATTTAGAACCACTGCACTACTTTCCTTTACTAACACAATAAACTGAATAACAAACTAACTGCTTCTCTTTTCCTAGACCTGTCAAAGCCACATGGTCAACCATAAACTTCTACTAAACTCACTTGCCTTGGATTTTTCCTCCTTAACCTGGTTCTCATCCTACCTTGAAAACCGACAACAAGCAGTACTCTGGAAAAATTCTCTATCTTCTCTACTACCTATCTCCGGATCAATTATTCTCTATCTTTATTAATGATCTTCAATCATCTATCCAAATATGCAGATGATTCTACCATCATCTGTACAGCTCCCACTCAATGAACTCCAGTCACTCACACAATCTACCTTTTCAACCGTTGAACAATGGTTCTCAAAAGATGTCTCCTTTACTATTCTCACCTACCCACAAATCTCCTCAACTATTTACTATTACTGCAGCTGACAATTCTCTTATCTCCCCAGACTCTACTACCAAACTGCTTGGTGTTACTATTGACTATGATTGTCATATCAAGCTCAATCACATCTTATCCAATCTCTCTAAAGGTAACCTGAAAAACTAACTACATCCTATCAACTCACCTAACATTCTTTATCAACCACAACTAGAATTTTTTCAAACTAAACAACTCTTCTGGCTCTGAAAAAAATATGAATATATAGCTTAGGCTTTTTCACTGTATTTTAAAATGTATGCAAAATAAATAAATAATAATAAATATTGTTATGATATGCAGTACACACGAGAAGCGACAGTTGTCTTTTCCTCAGTATAACAACGCATCATGTGCTCGTCAGAGTTCCCAAACATGACTCGGATTCTTGCAGACATTTATTTTTTCTTAGCAGATTAACTATTACTACTACTATATTTGCTTACATAAAGCTTTCTTCTTTAAACAAGATGTAGGATTATTTCTTTCTTTCCTTATAACACATTTTGATCTGGCCACCTATTCATTGCTACATCCCAAAGTACATTCTCAGTGCAGGATCATTCTGTGTACACTGTTGGAACAGTTTCAACCTTTCCACTTCTTCAACAAGTACATTATCTTGTTCTGGTAAATATGACTGACTTGGACATCTGAAGAATATATATGTTTATACAGTTTATATGTCACAACTACATCATATTTCTACAGCCTTAAAAAATCTTATTACTCTCCATGGTACCTACTGCAAGTATTTCTTAAATATACTTTGCAAAGGTTTATAATCTGTCTCTACCTACTGTACATTTTTCGGATAAATAAATATGCTTATGGGACTTTTCACATGCTCTTTAAACTTTGGCAGTAACACTTTTTTTCTGTATTTGTGGTAAATAACCAAAGCCAGTAAATACATTTTCAAGATCTTTAGATAGCTCATAATATTGAACACAATGATCCACTCTTTAACTGTACATTCACTGTGTGATTTTTTTTCACCTGCCAAGTTTATAACAAGTATATGATACACTATAGATGATGTACCATCTATATTAATCATCTGGAATAGAATTGTGCATTTCTTTTTCTTATTATCCCACAAAAGCACTTTCTGATGCTTCAGTTTTACATGATATCAAGAAGAATAAGGAAGCAGTTAACACAAGGAACTTCCAAGATGGCTGCACAGTGAGTAACAGCTTAATTTCATCTTTTCCAGTGTGAAAACAGAAACTCAGAAGAGAGAGCCAGTGAACTCATATTTTTGGGTACATTTCAGTTAATGGCAAGTAAGTGCACTGCCTGGATGCCAGCAAAAAAGAAATTCAGAGAACTTGAAAGAAAATCAACCTCAAAATGTGAGGAAAAAACATAAATGGGATGAATTCTGCAGCTGCTCAGCAAAAAGCAGTGCAGGCACCAGCTTTGGTACAAGACATGACTTCCAGTAACCCTGAGGAAAAAATAAGTCAAATATACTCAGAGCTGATTAAAATAAACAAATACTGACAGAGTATATCAACTCAAATAAAAAAGGCTGGAAAATGGAAGAAGCTTTAAACAGATATTCAGATAAGTGATAAAATTGTAAAAATCAGAGGTCGAAATGAAGAAAAGGCTGGTTGAATATGAGACTCCTCAAGAAAAGATGTTTCAAAAAATAACAGAATTAGAGGACAGAGCACAAAGGAAAAACTGAGATTTTCTGCTGTACCAGAGAAACTGGAAGGTACAGACTGTATTAATTTGATGAAAGAATAGATAAACAACTGGACTGGTATTCCACAGTAAGAGTTGTTAATTGAAAGGGCACATTATGAGTATGCTCCAAACCTGGCCACGAAAAAGCAACCTAAACCTTTAATAGTAAAGATGCAATCCTACCAGCAGAAGTTGTTGATTCTGGCAAAACTGTTTCAAAAGGGCAAGGTACTAAAAGTGGAAGACAGTAGAGTGTTTGTGGAAAAACAATTACTCACTGTACACCAGGCAGAAAAGGAGTAAATTTACTCCACTAATCAGGGAATGTCAAGAAGCAGGTGTGATATTCAAACTGCTGTACCCAGTTATCTTCAGAATATTCTTTCCTGTTGGGACAAAATCATTTTTTGATGCAGAACATGCTAAGGAGGAAATACAAAAGTTTGTCCAACAAAAAGTGAGTTATGAAACAAAAGGAAATTCTGCTTCTTGCTCTTGTGATAATAAAGTGGACAGAGGGACTGTGCCAGTGAAACCTTTTCCAGTGTTTCAAAGGAAAATGCTTGAGAGACAGAAAAAAAGCACAAGAGTTGACTAGAAGAACCAAGAGTACACTGGAAAGGAAGCAGAGACTAGATTTTGGAGATGGCAATAAAGAGGAATAAAACCAGCAATTTGGAAATTGACAAATAAATGTGGGATTACAAAGCATTAGTTATATTTCTGAAACATGACAGAACAAGAAAACTGGGAAATACTGGACTTTTTTGACTTTGTTAAACTTGCAGGAGACTTAAATCATACACCCTACTTCATGTCATTAATGTTTGGAGGAACACCTAGGAGAGGAGAAAAGAAGGAAAGAACTAACTGTAAGTAAAACAAACTTTTCTTGTTAAAAAATAGTTTTATGGTGCATTACATCTGCATGCTGTAAAGTAAAAATTCTCAATTATTTTCAAGTGTAATGTAGATACTAAAGTAAACAGGTGTCCCTGTTTTTCCTTCTTTTCTTTTACTATTTGTTCTGTTATGTAAGGACTGCGATATAAAAAAAAAAAAAAAAAAAGGAAAAGTCTGGTTAAAAGAGTACTATAGAAGAACAAAATTATGTGCTTTTTCTCATTCGTGCATACATGAATGAATGGATTAAGGACTTTGGTTTGATGTAGTAATACATTTTAAGAGAAAGCAAACAAATAAATAAAAAAGAACATTGGATATAATAAAGCTTTCTTCTACCAAATACAGAGTTGCTTCTTCAAGTGTGTATTTATTTATGTGGTTCTTATGGCTTCATGAAGACAATCTGAGAAAGAGCAATAAAAACAGAACACTTCTTTCTTTCAGTGGCTAGGAGATAATGTTTTCAGAAAACAGTCAAGAGTTTTCACATTCTGGGATAGCAATAAAGATAAGACAAAACCAGGCAGCACTTAGTAGAAGCACAGACTGTACCATGCATCTTAACATTGATAACCTTCCTTTTAGGTTAACCCAAGTTTGTGAGTGTTGCTGTCAGTTTGGGACAGTTGTTCCTTTTAGGAGGGTAAAACTTCAGTATTTGAAGATATACATAGTTTAGTGTGTAAATGTTAAGTTAATAGGTTTTTGGGGTGTATAGGGGGTGTATTTTTTGTTTGAGAGCTTTCAATAAAACAAAAAGTTTTGTAAGATATGACATAGACTTAAATGGATATGACAAGAAACAACTACATAAAAGATCAACCCGTCAAATGTTAGTGTGTGCATGTAAAACAAAAGTTGGAAGTAGATACTTAACAAAAAATTTGTTACAAATAAATGGTGGGAATAATAACTTTTTAACATAATGACCCTGTCAATATTATCTTTAAATGTTTATGGTCTCATAGATATATACACAAAAGAAAGAGTGGTGAATTATATTAAAAACTGTGCAAATAGCTATGCTACAGGAGATACATTTGGAAAGAACTGAATATATGAATGTGATAAAGAAAGATTTTCAGAATGGTCATTTAACAGAATACCTCGGGCAAATGAAAATAGAAGTACTTATATTAATTGCAAGAGAAGCTCCAATAATGATAGAAAATGATAAAAAAGATAATAATAGTACATCTTTAGTACTAAGGGGCTACTGGCAAAAGAGGAGGATTACACTGGCATGTATTTATATTCCACCTAAAACTGCTATAATGGAGCTTAAGAAAATTCTGGGAGAAGAACCAAAAACAGTGTGTTTTCTGTACAGACAGGATTCAGGTAACCAAATGAACTCCATGGTGTTCAGCCAAAGAATGGCGTATAATCCATTTATTAAAAAAATACAAGTTGAGTGCTTTCGACCAACCACAGGACTTCCTCAGAACTGAATAAACAGTAAAACAACCACCTTCCTATACTCTTAAACCACATCAATTATCCAATTAACTAATTAACTAGGTCGCATCCATTTTTAATCCTTTCTTCATAAAATGTTAAGAAAGTTTGTAGTAAAAAACATGATTACATATTTAAAATACATATAATACATAAAAAACATACACATAAAAGTATATATACAATCTTCCTGTGCAAAATCATACAGTGTAAAACCTTTTACAATTTAGCTGCCCTCATTTTTAACACTGGGTTGATGGAAATGTGGTCATTTAGACCTGGCTTTTGCATAGCATCCAACCTGAGCTGCCAGAGGAGTTCCTTATAGTCAATCCTGTTTTCCCAGGCTCCTCCTCTGGCATCTACTGGAACTATTTCCAAAATACCAAAGACAATTTATTAAACCCTTCACATACACAGGAGTGTCTAATTAATGCATTCTTTTGGTTAGCTTTTCTTATGTCATACAAATGTTCATAAATTCTTTTAAACAATTTTCTCTCTGTTTTCCCTACATACAATGAGTGGCAAAAATTGCAGAGGGACAAGTATATAAGACCAACTATGTTACAATCACGTTTTATAAAGGTATTTTTTGTACAAAAAAACATTGTTCAAAGTAACATCTCCATTGTCAATAATACATTGACAATAGTTGCACCTACCACATTTAGTGGTCCCTATCTTATAAACCTCTGAACCCTTTCCCAATACTTCCTTAATATTCCTATTCACCTTCACAAGAATTTTGTTGATTATTTAAATGCTACATCTGACTTCCTGAAGTTTACTTACAACTATAACAAGATGGGTATTAACTATTTGGATACATTTGCTAGTCGTTCTGGTACTGGATTCAAGTCTGTTGTTTACAGGAAATCCACTTTTAGTCATTTTTATTTAGATTTCACAAGTCACCACCCTCTTAGCCAGAAAAAAATATAGTGAAAGGACAGTGAATCAAAAGAGCATGTATGACTTCCCACTTCGAAGATCTTAAAGGTGAGTTCGATAAAATAGCATGTTTATAGATGGAGGATATCCCCCAAAGTTGGTAGGGGATATAAGGAAATATGTTGAGTCTGAATGGGGGAAGAAGTACAAACCTCTGCTAGGAATTGGCCTAGTTGATAGCAGTCAACAAAAACAATCGGCTAACTATGAGACAGCGCTAGTTTTTCAGTATAATAGTAGAGTTAGAGGTGTTCAGAAAATTGTTAAAAATAATTGGAACATTTTAAACAAGTTGTGCCCAGGTAAATAGTATAGTGGGAACAAATCCAACATGTATATATAAAATTGCCCCTAATATGAAGGCTGAATTTGAATATGCCACTCAAAATCAATCTTGCTCCTTTAGGTACGACATGAGTAAATATGGATCATGTAGTCAATGACAATTTATTTTTGAAGAAGAAAGAATAGTTCTGAACAATGATAATAGGTTTAATGTTAAGTTTCTCAGCGGAAATTGCCTTTCCAATGCTGTCATCTATTGAGCTAAGTGCATAGGCTGTCCTGCCTACTACACAGGTAAAACTGAAAGATGTCTTCAAAAAGAATTTATGAGCACCAGTATCAAATATTAAAAGAGAATATAAACAATGCTTTATACAAGCATTCCACCAATTGTCCAACTTACAATAACTATAAATTTGGTATAATAGATCAGGTGAGACTTAATCCTAGGGGTGGCACTATTGAATACATGTTGGAAGAGAGAGAGATGAAATGGCAGCTTAGGCTGCATGCTTCCAAGTTTCCAGGATTAAATTATGTCAGCTCTGTGCAACATATATTAAATATTAGGGCATCCACCCTATGATGTGTTTTCATTTTCTGTTTTAGTTAGCTTTTTACAACAATTTTATATTAAACTATTATTCTTTTTTATTGTTTTTTAATATTTAATGGTTTTAAAGAAGTTGTATCTTTTTAATGAAGAGATTCATAAGTAACAAAAGTTTTTTATGGTTGTCACTTTAAGAAAATGAGCTAAAGTAAGCACTTAATTATTCACTTATTTTTGTTTTATTGTATAAAATGAGGAGATGTGCTCATTTTGACTAGATTCTGATGAAGTCCTAGTTCTGTAGGATGAAAATGCTTAATCTTTTGGTTTCATTAATTTTATTTCGCAATAAAGGGCAAAGTCCTATTTAGTGACTGGTTCTTATTTTTTACTGGTTAATAGTAGTTGCCTACACTGCATTTTGGTTTTGTAATTATGGTGGCTGCTAAAAAAGCAACTACTAGAAAATGGAAATTAAAGCCTAAACCAATTATATTTTAAGTAATGAATACTGTAACAGAGATAAAAGAACTGGAAGTGGGATCTTTAGAAAAGGGTAGGAGCAAATTATATAAAAAAAAGGAAATTGTGGGAGCAATAAGTGCAGAAAATGGTTTTGGGGGATGAATGATGTTTAAAGGAAGGCAGGAATTGACCAAATTATGTAATGTTGGATTCATTGTATTGTACAGAAGAATAAATGTGATGTATAATCTTGTATCTATGACCATGTCAATATAGTTTGTTTTAAATTAAATAAATGGAAGCTTGCCTGTATCACAAGTATACCTCTCAACCTTGTAGCTCAAGAAATTTGGACAAAACCTATAATGGGGGGGGGGGGGCACAAAGGCCCAAAACTAGGGACAGATTTTAAATATTGCTGTTAGAAATTTAATAACATGTTTTGTGTTAGCATGCATTTTATGAGGAATATAACATCTGAAACTCAAATGTGAGTTATTATTTAATTACTTTAATCCAGAAAACTGCAAATGTTATGAGATGCTAACCAAAAGTATGAGGCAAAAGTCTGGACATTCTGTGAAAAATCTGAACAGGTGAGAGGTATGTGGTAAGTGGTACATTGCAAATTAATATAAGAATTCCACTTTGCTAGGGATAGATGCAACATATACTCCTATTGGTGGCTTCACCTGATAGGCCACAGGGACTGATATCGGAAAGGATGGAGCAGGACTGCTAATTAATTCTTAGCTACAACAGTATGGTAAGCTCAGTACAAAACATAACTTCTATTTACTGGATACTTGTACATATAACACTCAGTTGAGTGTATTGTTATTTACTAGAAGTAGTGAATATAGTAACAGAGATAAAAACAACTGGAATTAGGATCTTTACAAAAGGGTAGGAGCAACTTGCATAGGAAAAAAATGGGACTTGTGGGAACAATATATGCAGAGAAGGAACAAGGTTTAAAAGAAGACAGGATTTGAATGGGCTATGTAATGTCTGATTGACAGTGACTGGATAGATTATAAGTGATGTATAATGTTTGCAACTAAAGTTATGTCAGTATGGTTTGTTTTCATTTATATAAATGTAAGACTGACTATGTCATATGTGATAATTTAATAAAGATGTTTCTTATTTTAAAAATGATTCAATTAACACAATGGGTGCTTTCAATTGTTTAGTTTTACCAGATATCACTGCAATGTATAGTGAGCAGTGGCCACAGTCCTTGGATTATTCCACTGCCCACAAATAAATCATCTAAATTTGAAATCTGATGACTACCAGGGGTATGGTCTCTTTAATATCACCATCAATACTAAACAGATTAAAGAATAAAAAAGCAACCAGATATGAATCTCTAAACAATTCACCAAGTACAGCTTGGTGTCAAAGAGCAGGCACCAAATACTTAATGTTGTCTTGGGGATGGACCTTTGTCATCCACACCTGTGAATAAGGTACACACAGAACAGCCCATTCTGAAGATTCTTTGGCCTAACTCTCCCATGTCCAGACCCTTTCTCATCACTCTCTTTTAGTGATATATAGTTCTCTCTTGCCCTGTTGTACTTTGAATAAGCTCTTACTTTTACAGATACCCCCTACACACACACACTTTTATTAATTCCAAAGGAAGACTGATATTGCCCAAACACTACAGGCTTCTGTGTTCTACCCCAAGGCACCACACTTCCACCACCCCAGATCACCTGGCTGGTGACCTCCTAGTTACTGTTATCTTGATAATAAGTCAAATGATTACAAACACAAATGTTATTGTGTAGCAGAGCAGTCTGACAAATAAGAGGTGGATGCCAGCAGCTTGTCACCATTTAGAAATACATACCCTCTTATCATCTAATAAACATGTAAACAGATAATCAACCACAAGCCTTTTATAAGTGAATAAATATAGTATACTTAAGAATGAAGGAGTTAAGTGTACAGTCAACAGTTAAATATACAGGGAAATGCACTCTCACAGAGAAAACAAAAATGGTCACTTTAAAAATATATATTCAAGAAATAAAACATCAATCAACAATTAAACCATTTCCTAATTATCTCTAACTAACGAGCCCTAAGCTACACAGGTTAGAATATATATCAGACAAAGACATAAGTGCAGAAAAAATAAAGTATCATGTCTGTATACCACAAGCACCATGGTAGCTTCCTCCAACTATCTTGATTATTTGGTTAATTGGTTTACGCCTTTCCCATACAGAGACCAGAGTTTCACATCTATCTGCTAATGAGGTTGTTTTTCTGATCTCGGCTAGCAATCTCCACCTTATGGGATTTTTCTAATTGTGCTTTTTATACCTTTTAGTGTCCTGGCTTAGGAATAGTCACAGATGTTATAACCCAAGAGCAAAACACTTATAGTTTCTATTTCACATGTCAGCTGCATGTTTCACATATTATATATAGTTGCTGTGTTCCCTACCAGAAAGCAGTTGCAAGCTCCAGTTATTCAAAAACGTCATATACTTTTAGTCATTATTTAAAAAAAATCACAAGTCCTCACAAATTTTCATGTCACTGAAAAATACACATTGCAAATTCAAACATATGTATTAATTTACCTGCTCCAGGTTTTATAAGGTTTAAGTGCAGTTCACTAACACCAGACTCAGAAAACAGTGGCATATTTATCCATAAACATTACAATCGTATTGAAGTCTGCTCTAGTTTCTAGTCTAAGCAACATACTCTAATTATTAGTTTTGCATTTCCTCCTACTAATTTTCTGATTGCTGCTTTTCAGTACTTTTTTCTTGCAAATGGATCATACTGTGGATATTTTAAATACAAATCATGCACACAAATACCTTGTTTTATTACTACAATGCATGCAATCTCTTCAAATGTAAATTTCTTTGTTTTTACACATTTTAGCAAAATGATTTCTTATATCACCTCTTCTACAAACATAATTAATAGCAGGATATTTTATCTTATTAAGCTTATAGCCATATCAGCTGCATAAGCTTTTCTTTGTGCCATACCTGACTCATTCTTGCCTGACTGTGTGGGTCATGTCTATTGTATTATTTTTACTTGTTTTCAATTTCCCTGTCTTGCAATGCCCTTTAAGTACACCCATCTCTTCAATGAGCTTTCTTTTTGTAAATAAAATAATTTTACTTTTAACACCTTTACTGAATTATCATTTAAGACATATGCAAACATACATTTATATGAAAAAAATAAACCACGTTTACATGTTCCTAGTTCGAACATTACACATCACACATTTTTGTATATCTATCATCAATCCAGCATTACATAAATTGTTCAGTTCCTGCCTTCCATAAAATTCCACACTTCCAAAATATTATTTTGCATGTATTGTTCCCATAATTTATGTATTTTCTATGTAACTTGCTCCTACACTTTTCTAAAGAGCTGATTTCCAGTTCCTTTATCTCATTTACAATATTCAATACTTCAAATACAGCTAGTTTAGACTCTGATTTCCATTTTCTAGTAATTGCTTTCTTGGCAGGTACCAGAATTAAACTTAACAAGGCCTTACTATGACTAGGCAATTTAGATCCTGTATCCCAGCTCAAAAAAAAAATCCTTAGTTATACCTATTTGCCCACCTAATATTTCTAATAGATTACTCTGTAGGGAATTTTTGAAGTCTGTTAACTCATTACACTCCCAAAACATATGTTCTCAGTTACCCCTTTCTTCCCCATCACACCTTCAACATTTGCAATCTACCTGATTACATTTTTTTTGAAGTCTGCTCAGAGTAAAACATACCTATGCAAACACTTTCAAGCAAAAATCCTACATCTTTTAGACTTTGCTGCATACTTAGGAGCCATATATATGGTGTTCCATTGTTTCCTTGTGAAATACTTATCCAGTCTCACACCCCAATCTTTTCTAACCTCCTCTGGAGGTTTTTAAACACCTTTATTAAATACCACTTAAGACATAGGCAAACATGCACTATCAGGAAAGAAACAAACCATTTTAACATTTTCCATTTAAATACAATATACATCCCATATATTTTTTTCTTTCCTACTATCATCAGTCCAACATTATAAAAAATAAAAAATGCTGAATTCCTGCCTTCCCTTAAACCTTACTGCCCCTCCTCCAGAATATTATGCTACATGTATTGTTCTCACAATTTCCATTTATTTCTATGTAATTAGTTCCTTCCCTTTTATAAAGGTCACTCTTTCAGTTCTTTTATTTTTTTATAATATTCAATACCGCACATACAGTTGGTGTAGACTTTGATTTCCATTTTCTAGTAAATGCCTTTTTTGGCAGCCAACAAAATTAAACTTAATAAGGCCTTACTATGTTTTGGCAATTCAGTTCCTGTATCCCAACTGAAAATAGTAGTTTCCTTACTTACAGCCATTTGCTGACACAATATTTCTGACAGTACTCTGTAGGGAATTTTTAAAATCTACCAACTCATTACACTCCCAAAATATGTTCCTGTTACCTCTTCCTTTTCCATCACACTTCTAACATTTACTATCAACCTGAGGAAAAATTATTTGAAGTCTGTTTGGGGTTCAAAAATCCCTATACAAACACTTCCAAGCAAAGATCCTAAACCTTCTGGACTTAGTTGCGCACTTGGGAGCCATACATATGTCTTCTCATTGTTTTCTTGTCAATTCCTTTTCCAGTCTCTCTTCACTCCCTCCTGCTCAAGTTCCTTTATATCACATTTCTGTCTCAGACTGATATTTTCTTAGTGCTGCAGCTTTCCTGCTTTAAATATTGCTTTTGCACATTTATCAAGACCAAATGACATTATTATATCATCTGAGAACATTTTGACCACTTGCAGTTTTGTGCTATCAGCTCCTCATCTGAGTTTTAAATCGCCCACAAAAAGTAGATGAGAAGTCTTTACATTTTGCTGTTGTCTGGGAGTCAGATTGTAACCATGATGTAATCTGTTAAGTAGACAGCTTAATGGGTTACAGGCAAGACAAAAGAGCAGTGGCGAGAAAGAGTCACCCTAGAATATCCTCCTTTGAATTTTTATCCCTAAGATAATAATTTGTCCTTTGTTATGGCTGAGCTGCCGAGTAGTTTGCCACTGTTTCATGATCACTGTAATGTAATTGATTAATGTAGGGCACATCTTATACATCTATAAGCACTCCTTTATCTATAACTGTGGGATTGCTGTCAAATGCTTTTTTGTAGTTTATCCATGCCATACTTAGATTTTTCTCCTTTTTACAATCTTCTATTGTGACTTTAATGACAAATGATCCTTTGTTCCATATGACATTCTTTTATTACCCTTTTGTTCTATTGTCAAGATTGAGTTTTCTTCTAAATGACTGTAAATTCTATTGGCATCAATCCCAGTATATATATTTTATACATCGTCAGAAGGCAAGTTAGTGGTCTGTAATTTTTAGGATAGCTTGTAAGCTCACTCTTAAGGAGGAGAATCGTCTTTCCTGTTGTTGACAAGGTTGGTGTCTGTTCAGCATGTGCATATAAGCAGTTCTTACTCAGGGCTAAATCTTTCTGTAAAGATGTTAATACTTTTAGCCAGAAGTTAGGTACTGCATCTGGGCCTGGGGTATTCCATTTAGGAGATTTTCTTAATTTTGTTTCAGTTTCTATGGTCGTTACATCATCCCATTTCTTATCTTGTTCATTTGAACTTCTTACTGTTTCTTTTACTTCTTCTATCCAGTCAACATCTTTGTTATGTTGTATATGGTTTTCATAGATATTTCACCAAAATGTGTCTATTTCTTCTTTGGTAATGTTTCTATTCTTTTTGCTTTGTTTCCCAATTCTCTTAGCTTTATAGGTTAGTACTAGGCAAACTGCCCTTGTATGCCATTTTAAGCCTAGCCAATTACTCCATGTGAGAATCAAACCCTGCACTTTGTGTCTGTAAGGTAAACATCTTAACCATTATGCCAACCTCACACCCTATAAAACTTTTTTGGACATCAATGAATTGCTTATTTTGTAATTTTCCTTTATATTTATTTGCATATAATCTAAGTTCTTTTGCCTGTACTGATATCTTTAGTTTATTATTTGCAATAGTGAACAATAGATCCTAGTCTGTTCTAATCCTGTGCACCACTTTTATCACATCTATCTTTCTAAGTATTTGTGTTGATCTCTTCCTTGTTCTATAGTCTTCTAACAGTGACACTTCTTGTCTAAATTTTTTTAGAGTTTTCTCGAATCAATACTTCCATGATGGCATTTGATTTCTTCCCTTCCTTTCCCTTATTGCCCTGTATTTTTATGGCAAGACTTAATTTGTTATTAATTTAACAGCACAATAGTATATTCTATTTACTTCTGTTATATCACATGAATTTCTGTTAATAGTCTTGATTACTGTGTTCCTTTGTTTTATCAGACTTCTAACATTTTGTGCCTTATTGATTTTCAATAATCTATTTCTTTCATCTATCTTAATATGTCTATCCATCTCTATTAAATCAAGCAACTCTTCCCTTAGATCTTTTTCTTCTAAACTGAAGGCATGCTTTTTATTCTCTATTTCCTGCGGGCATTCTACAGAAAGTTCCAGAACATTTACCTTTGACATATTCTCTTCAGCTTCATCCTGTGTCATCCCTTGCTCTTACTGGTCTATCACTCCACAACACTGACTGCATTGGAGTTGTCATCGTTTACTGCTCCTTCCCTTGCTGTGCAACTCTAACTGAACTTTTGTACAGGGTTCCTACCGAAGGCTCCAAAGTATCATCATATGGCAACTGATCAGATGCTTCCTGTTCCACAGGTTCCTCCTTAATTTGGGAACTCATTGTTCTATCATGCTTCCCTAAGTCAAAGTATGATTCAAGTTCATGAAATTAATATTGTTTCAATCTCTAATATTAGCCAGACGTGCTCTTCACAGCACCCACAATGGGTCCAGTAATGACTCCTTCTGGAGTTCATGTAGTGTTATATGTATCAGTAACATATCTAAATTTGATTGTAAATTCTTTTTTTAAGACCTGTTGCTCCTACTACTATTGGAACTGTCTGGGTATCCTTCTTCCACATTGCCCTCATTTCTGCTTGTAAATCTTGGTATTTTATGACTTTGTGTCTCTCTGTACATAAGACATTGTTGTCACTGGGTGCAGCAATTTCAGTAATCAATGCTACTTTGGTCTTCTTTTCCTGGATTACTAGATCTGGTTTTCTTACATCTATGTTTTGAACTGTTGGTAATGGGTGAGTCCATCTGATATAAACTTCATCATTTTCTATAATGCTTTGTGGCTCATGTTTCCAGTGTTTTTCAGCTACTTCAGTATTATACTGTTTGTACAATCCCCAATGCAATAGTCTTCCCACATTACTATGCCTTTCATATATAGTAGTTAATTTCTCCATTAAGAAAATAGCAATGAAAATGGAGATGGATTTACAAACACACTTTCAGGTACAAAAAGGTGAGGGTCTCATGTCACAATTGCTCAAAGTTCCATATTACAGAGATGCAGCATAGTAGGCAAATGACATTATAGAATTATCACAAACCACGTCGCTACCTCCATTCAGTGAAGGGAAATAAAACATAGTTTAGAATATCTGGTATACTTGCTTGCACCTGTTCTTGCCATTCATCATCTTGCTAAACCCCCATTATTCAGTCAGGAAAATTTACACACATTCTAATGCCATATTTTCCTCAATTAAACTTTGTTACATTTGTTCGACAATATTACAATATTCAAAGTGACAACTGCCCTTTCAAGGTGAAAGGCTGATAAATGAGGGATAAAATATTGCCATAAAATTGCATTGTGCTCCAGATACAATGCAATAAGTTAACTAGATCTTTGTTTACTGTGATAGAACAGGAGCTGCGACAGAGTACACCTCAAAAAATACTGCAAATGTTCCTGTATATTTAAAAAATGCACATACCTTAAAGAATTTCGCGCAACCGTTCTTTTGTAAGTGATACAAGAATGTCACAAACACCATTTCAAATATTTTACAGCACAGACCAGCACACATTTTGAGTTTCAAACTTTACATCAAATGTCTGCAAATACTCATTAGTTTATTTACTAGAAATGTAGAATGAACAAAAAAAAATACAAATAAACAAACTTCTTCACACAATTAATTTCCTAACTAAAGTTTTGTGAGAATTTTATGAATTTAAGTCTCTTCACTTGCAGTTAGAAGTACAAACTCCATTTTTCACAGGCAAGTTCTCCCTTCCAATATAAAATCATTCATGTTGGTGTCATGGTTATGGATCATAAGACCTAGACAACCAATCTCCTAACAGTCGTAAAGTATTGGAAGGGTTGGAAGAAAAGTGCCCTGCAGCATAATTTTGTATTGCTATCTTTCTGTTTACTCTGCTATTAAAATGGGTCACGATCAATAACTAGCCTAAAGTTTCTTTCTAACAAAGAGTATCTAAGAGATTAAAAGGCTCATTTCACAGCAATGCACCCTCTATCAAAGGCTGTATTTCTTTTTATCATTGTAGGGTGTTACTCACCTTGAATATCTTAGGATAACACTGTTCCCAAGCCTTCCTCCGATGTAGCCATATGCAATGTACACTTCTTAGTAAAATCAGAAGTTACTAACACTTGTTCAAAACACAATAGTCTTTTCAGTTTCTTAAAAGCTCTATCTGCCTCATGAGAGTATTGCACCTTGATAAGAGTTTGTCCTCTGTGAGATCTGTAAAAGGACAAGCAATATTTTCAAAAGTAGTTACAAATTTTCTGCTCTACCCAACTAGCCCAAGAAAGATTTTCCCTAGCTATTACTGGAAAGTATAGGCCTGTTTTTTATTGACTCTCCTTTTTTTCCTAGTTATGGTTTTACCTCCCCATTCCAATAGGTTATCTCATTATATGGCAGCTGGCACAGAGGGTTAAGGCTGCAAGTTGTATTTCCTGTGGTTCACTGTTTGATTCCCTCAGCCCTCATTTGCTTACTGCATGACTATGAGCAAGTCACCTAACCTGAATCACAAGCTCTAATCCATGAAGATGGAAGGTCAACAGGATGTGCATATAATAGGTGAAGGCTCATCTATCAGAGGTCTCATGGTCCATCCTGAAAATTACAGGAAGCATCTTCCTCTGGCAGACAGGAAAAGACAGTAATATATCAGTGGCTACTTCTTATAAACAGCACCTATAATTTGTAGGACATAATATGTCAAAAGTAAGAACTTAAACAATGACTTTGCTACTGCCAGTAGCTAGCAGAGATCCCAAGGGACATGACTGATATGGTCAATATGTGTTTTACCTGACAACATTATGGCTATAGATTATTGCTGTACTGAAGGCGCTGAAGGTCACAGTTATGTAGCCAGAGAAGAAGGACATTGCAATATTCACATCATGTAGAGCTCAATTATTAATAACCATATAAAGGTCACCAGGCAGTAAGAAATGTATAGTTTACAAGATATTTCATAGTGGGAAATACCAGGACTTGATTAGAGTGGCTACCTGTCCTTTAATCACAACAGTGAGTCAAACAATACTCCCAAACTCTTCATTGTGTGCACAAACTTCAACCTAGTGCCCCATTATAAATGACAGAAGCAAGGTATGGAGCAGGTGGCAACTGAATAGCAGCATGCAGGATAATTGCCTCTGTCTTGGCTAGATGGTGGCTGAAATAATTACTAGTTATTCCACTAATGAAAACATCCAATCAGTCTACTTTGCTAATAAAAAACAAGCAGCTCCCTAGAATAAAGAATAAGAATAACTGGCTAGCAAAGATATCTTATCCTCTGATATAAATGACATCTTCCAATGACAGTATGTACACAGTGAATGGGCGGGGCAACAGAAACAACCACACACTCAACAGAGAATAAATCTTTTTATATTGTGTTTCTTCACATTGCCTGCTGAACATGAGCCTGTCCTTCGTCAGGAGCCATTATAGTGGCATCTGCCAGCATTTTTTTGGTTAGGTAATTAATCTGTCCTCTGGTGACTGATATGAGAACCTGCATGATGCCCTACTCTGGCATGTATGTGTTCCCACATGGTTTCACTTCATAATCTCGAATTACTGAATTCAGTAGCCTGAGACTATGAAGCTGAAAACCAGAATGCCGAAAGTGCATAAGAGCGAATTTGAATATCCCAAATCCACGCTTATGCATTTCCGGTACGTCGCATGTAGTGTTATGGTGCCTGAAATCATAGGTAAGTGAGTGTTTGTGTGTGTGTTTTTGTACGTTGTGTGTGTGGGTAAGGGTAGGGAGGTGTAAGTGTGAGTGTTGTATTTGTTGGTGTTTGTGTATGTGTGATGTGTGTTTGTGTGCGAGCGAGTGGAGGATGGTGTGCTGTGTGGTTTGCTTTTGTTTATTTTATGTGCGACCTCAGAGTTGGTATATATAAGTAGGGGGGAGGTATGGTTTGTGTGCTGTGGGTGGAATGGTGTGTATGTTAAATGGTGTATGGGGTACGTATATTCGTGATTGTGTGATTCGGGATTGTGAGTTTCGGTGTTGTGAATGGTTCAACTTCATAGTCTCGGGTTACTGAATTTTGAGATTTCAGTAATTCGAGATTATGAAGTGAAACTTCTCACATACATACCTACAAGATCTACCATCACCAGTTTCGAATATCAAGCCTACTTCTCACAGTTAAGTGGCCACTGCTGTTATACAAGCCTTCACTTACACAGGAGGAATTTGGCTAACTGAGACCATCATATCCCCTTCTCCATGAATAGGCAAGCTTGCACACATTGCTCACTCCCAGTGTCCTCTGCCTGGCACCTCAGACACTAATTGAATTTGAGTCATCTGAGTAATAATCAGGGCTTCATCGCTGTATGCTGCAGAGCTGGGCAAGATGGGTAACTCTTTAAAAAAGGGTCACACTGAAGAATTCTGACAAGAGATTACCCAGTAGTGGTGGATTTAGAGGTAAGATGCAAGCCACCCAAGGACTATATGTTCTCAGGAGCTTGGTGAAGATACTGTGGTCCATGCTATTAAACAAAGATGATACATATAGGAGGACCAAGTTGTAATAACATTGCTGACATCTCATCATGAAGAGATCATTTACAACCCATAACTGTCCAGGTTTAGTACTTGACAAAAAATGAACTGAAGTAGATTTAAGAGACCACATAAAGAAAAATATGCTTCTGTCTGTATAAAAAACACTTTACTGTAAACTTATCTATGAAACAAAGCTTAGTGGTGGGCCAGAAGTTTTCCAAAATGTGTGGACCAAGATGTGGTTTCTTAAGAACAGTGACTAAAGATCTCATTTAAACAAGATGGAAAACCTGACCTTAGAGGTGTCCACACTATGTGGAAAAATAACTGACTCAAGATATTCCACAAATTTATTACCTTGGTAGCTCTTGAATCCAGATGCCAGTAGCCTGGATGAAGACAGGAAATCATTTATATTGTATTTTCATAATGAATGTGTCGAAACTCAGACCAACAAAACGTCAAGGGGTTCTAAGACCAGTCCATCAGAAAATTCCATAAATGCATTTGGGAGAAGATAATTCCTTATAATGATGACCTTCTCAGCAAAGAAATGTGCTGACACACCACACTATGAGGTTATGAAATATTTTGGGTCATAATGCATACCTCTCAACTGTCCAGAGTTTTGCCTCATATTTTTGGTCTAATACTCATAAAATTTGTTTTTTATGGAAATCTTTGAGGAATTAAGTCAGTAAATAATGGCAGACATAAGAGTTTCAGATTTCATATCATTCATAAAATGCATGCCAAGGCAAAACCAATTATCCTAGCAACTTTCTAAGTTTATAAGAGCAATATTTAAAATGTGTCCCTATTTTTGGGTCTCTGTCCTCCCATTTATTTTATTTTTTTTGTCTTGGTCCAGATTTCTTGTGCTAAGAGGTGGAGCCAAATAGTCACAAGTTAAGATGGATTACACAACCTATTCACAATCTGGAATGGCACTGCAGGATGACTAGATGATGCAGAAATCTCAGAGGATGAGAATGTTGCCTTTGTACCTGATAGTTCTGAGTGATAGGCCAAATAATTATCCCCCTGAAGGTGTAGTCCTCTCCATTTGTATTCCACACTCATTTCTGCCCTTTGTAACCTGCAAGCTCTTGATCATAACAGTTCTCATACATTACAACAGGAGCACAACGCACTCGCAATGGAGAACACTGGTTCATTGTGTCAGGGAGAGCCCTACTAACTATACAACTGTAAACAACACACACATATATCTATATGGGTCTACTTCATTTGATCGAAAGACCATCTGATCTAAACCCATTTGATCGAAAACCAGTATTCAAGGCATAAAACTATGATTTGTGCCCCTCCCCAATGTCATGCAACCCTGGAGTTGGTATATATAGTCAGAGGGTTAGGGGTGGGTGGGGGGTGCAGCTAACTACATTGGGGGTGGGGTGGGGGGGGTGAAGCCTCCCACCAGGTTTCCTGTAAAAGAAGAAAATAAAACAAAAAGTACAGATTTTAAACTCCTGCGCTGCACCCTCCACACCCCCTAACTATATATAACAACTCCAGGGTCGCACAACATTGGGGAGGGGGACAAATCCCAGTTTTATGCCTTGAATACTGGTTTTCGATCAAATTAACTTTCGATCAAATGGGTTTAGGTCAAATGGTCTTTCGATCAAATGAAGTAGACACACACACACACACACACATATATATATATATACATATATATATATATATATATATATATATATATATATATATATAGATGAGGCTATTCACTTTAATCTAATAGCCCATAAGTCGACCGCAAAAATGTCGACCCCAAAAGGCACATGCAATTTTTACACATACACGCAAAAAAATACAATATTATTTTTGCAGGGGGAAGCCTTCATGCCCCCACATCCCTTGCTAATTATATATACTAATTCTAACACTGCATAATCCCTGGGGAAAGGAAATATTCTCCTATCTTGGTATTGTCAATCTCACACACCTGTCAACCATCTGAATATATCAACCAAATACTGTCAATTAAACAGATGTTGACAAACAAGCATTTAGACTAAATACATAACCCCTGCATATATTTATATATATATATATATATATATATATATATATATATATATATACACACACACACACACACACACACACACACACACACACACACACACACACAACACACACACACACATGTATATATATATATATATATATATATATATATATATATATACATACATACATACATACACACACATACACATACACACACACACACACACAC